>NW_019392776.1:1414401-1527866 GCF_000648675.2 Cimex lectularius
CGATAGCTCAAGTGGTAGAGCAGCGGCGTATCAAGCCGAAGATCGTGGGTTCGAATCCCGCTCGTGCCATTGACTTTTTTATCTCAACTGAAAACCTTAATTAATTGTAATTTTTTTTTCTATTGAAAAACCTTTCATTTCCACCGCATGTTTTGTAAATAAGTCTCTAATTTCTTTACACCAAAATATATTTCTTTTAATAGTTTCATTAGCCAAAATTCTGGGTAAATGTCATTTAAGAAAACCTAACTTTTTTTTAAAATGTACCTTAGATGTAATTTTAATGTAAATAAAAATAATGGTTCTGTGTTAGTATCCTGGTTAAATATGTAATTAGGTGTAATTTTTGGGCAGTGAAAACTACTTTTTAATGAAAAATTTACTCGACATAGCCACTTTTTCGACTCTAATGAAATACTAGTGCTTCATAGCACATATTAGAACGCACGACAGAGCCAAACACATGAAACTTTGCAGACAGTGGGATGGCATTACGTTTAATGAGAGGATAAAATGTCTAATGAATTGCCGATTTGGCCGTGCTCAGTTTTTTTCTCGAAATGTTTTAATGACTGCTGTGTTGTTAAGTCGATTCCCAAATATTTATAGGATGTTACAATGTCAATTTATCTTTATTCCAAGACTCTTCCATTTAATTTCCCTCCGTTTTGGAACACCATTATTTTAGATTCCGTTCTATTAACTGTCAAGTTCCACAAATCTGCATGTTCCTCTAGCCTATTTATCATTTCTTGTAAGAATCTTGAGTGATCTGCTAATAAAATGTCATTAGCATAAAGAAGGCATCGAATCTTTCTACCAGCAATCCACCCTTCAGAGTCGTACAAATCGTTCACAAAAATAGTGAAAAGCAGTGATGACAACAGACATCTCACCCCCATTCTGGCTTTTAATTCTTTTGTGAGACCACCGTTCGCACATATATTTAAATGATTATACATTTTTTTAAAGATGTATATAAATTTATTAGAAACTCCAAAAGCTTAAAACAAAGGGACTGGTAGTTGGGTGACTCAAAAGCAGTCTAGAAATCTATAAAATAGGCGTACAATTTTTTTTCTATAACAATTTTAACAATTATTCAGAAATCATGAGATGCGGTCTGGTGTAGGTTTTAGAAAAACATTTTCTTTATCGTGCCACGTTTCAATCTTTATTGAGATCATCTTCAGGGCTCGAAGTGTTTGTCTTCTGTGTAATTGTGCCATTCTTACGTGTCATGTTGAGAGTATGGTGTGACGATGATCTCAATAAAGATCGAAACGTTGGCACGATAAAGAAAATGTTTTTCTGACACCTACAACACCAGACTGCACCTCACGATTTCTGAATAATTATCGATTAACGGTCACTAATCACCACACAATTTTAGCAATATTGATAAAATTAAATATGTTAGCTGTCGAATACCATTTAAGAAAGTCTGACTGAAACTGATTAAGAATTTTTCCCTCTTCAACCCAATTTTCCTAACTTAAAAACAATAGACCAGTGACTAGTTTTGCTATACAATCCACAAAAGAAATAGCCCTACAACTTTTTATCTCGATGACATCACCTGCCTTGCAAAGAGGATATATTCTCCCATAGTATAGCTTTCCCAATTTTTTTTGGGGAGAATACTAGGTTTCTCGACCTAGTATCTAAAAAGTTTAATTGAAATCAGTGATTACACATCTGTAGCCTCTTTGGTAATCTAAACTAGTAAATTCATTATGGTCGAAGCCATAATTTTTAAGAACTCTAATAATAACTTTTTAATAAATAATAATCATTTTAAATGTAAGAAGATGTTTATAATTATTAACTGTGTTAATCATTAGAAATAGTTTCAAACTCCTCATGAAGATCAAGTTGAATCGTTCTTGAAGGCTTGACGAAGGAACTGAGTGTTTTCCTTTCTTTCAAATTCGCCTTATCCTTCCTATTCTACATACAATTAAAAAAGCCAATAGAATTTTTATATTTAATTAGAATTAATTATAGAAATTAGATACAATATTAAGTGAAGTAGGTTTTAGAAGGCAGTAGGATTAATGCCACATGCACTAAGATCTGGAAATAATAGTTATTTTGTCATCTGTATTAATTGTTTTATAAATTTATCATGATTATAAGATGATTAATTTTTACACAAGTATAAATTTACAATTACTTACGAAAATATTTTTGGAATTTTCCTTGTTGGAACTGTTGTAACGATTTGACTCCACAGTAAAGTTCCAAAACCGAAGAAAAGGCACCAACACCATTGTTCCAGTGTTAAAGCATGGGTGGAAAATGCAGCTCCACCAAATTGTACTATGAAAGCCTAGAAAAAAAAATTGAAAATTAATTCATTGTAATAAAATGCGTAAGGACATTTCTTTTGGATTTTTAACAAGAATACCTGAGCTAAAAGTGTGCCAACCCATATTGAGTAGAATATTGGATTAGTGAAAAACCCTTCGAATACATTTCTTTGGCCATGGATTTTGCGAGCATTAATTTCGTTAAATAAAGTCATCATTACAAATGTATTAAAAATAATAGTGAAATGCTCTGTTGGTCCAGATCCGAGTTCGGCACCACGCCCAGAAGGTATATCCAGCAGCGTATCACCTAAAAAGAACAGTTATATTACAAAATCTTATTTTGATTTTTTTCTATATAATAAAAAAAAGATAAGATAGACAAAAGTGATGAATAGAAACTATTATTACTCACCAATAAACAGAAGAGAAAATACAACTGTTAATTGATAAATAGCTTGGCCAAGAATGTTTTTCATCATAGTTCTCGAAATAAGGGGTTTTGTACGGCCGTAAGGTTTTCGAAGGAGCAAATCAGGAGTCGGCATTTCCGTCGCCAATGCTAAAGACGCAAGAGTGTCCATGATAAGGTTGACCCACAGCATTTGAACAGCCTAAAAGATGCGAACAATTAATAATTTATTTTGGGACAGTTTATATAGGCATACCTTCAGTGGACTGTCTTGAACTGCGCACGCTCCGATAAATGCTACTATTACAGCTACAATGTTAACGGTCAGCTGGAATTGTAGGAACTTGGCGATACTATCGTAAACGTTCCTTCCCCACATCACGGCTTTTACAATGCTGCTGAAGTTATCATCTGTTAAAATAATATCTGAAGCCTCTTTGGCAACATCAGTCCCAGCAATTCCCTGGGAAAAAAATAAAAAAATAAATGAAAAAAATAAACTTCGGAACCAGAAATTTACTTTGAAGATTTTAATTTAGTAAAATAAGAAATAAGAAAATTCATGTAACCATTTTATTTTAATTATAATAGTAATCTTGATTTCGCACCATTGCAAACCCGACATCAGCCTTCTTCAGTGCAGGCCCATCATTTGTTCCGTCACCAGTTACAGCAACAACTTCCCTACTCTCAGTTGATTTACTGTCTATTATTCCTTTAACTAAAGTATATTTGTCCGTTGGAGATGACCTTGCCAATACTCTTAATCTCGGCCACACCTTATCGAGCAAATGCTGTTGAACCTATACGTGAAGAAAATGTTTAATTTGTAGTGAGATACCCAAAAAAATAAAAATAACTTAATTTACAATTAAATAAAAAAATTAAAATTAACTTAATTAAAAATCAAAAATTACAAAAAAATAGAGCAGGTACAGCAATAACATCCATCTTTTAAAAGTTCAGTTACATAAAATAAAAGATGGACGGTATATATTTTTATTAAACAAAAATTTCATTCCAAAATACTTCAATAAAAGATCAAATAATTATAATATAAATAATAGTAGTAATTATCAAATTATTTATTACTTCTCCATTTGAGTCACGTATTCTTCTATTGAATTCTTTGCCTTCTAGAATAAGATAATCTTCCCCTGGTTTCAAAATTCCACATTTTGTCGCTATAGATCTGGCTGTATTTATGTTATCACCAGTAACCATACGGACAGTTATTCCCGCTCGCTGACATTTCTTAATAGCATCTGGTACCTGTAATATAAAAATACGGGCTTACCGTTTGATTCATACTATGCCAGGCTGGCGAATCGTACCTCAGGTCGGACAGGATCTTCAATACCGACGACACAGATCGCGGTCAGGTTGTTGACAGTGTATTCCTCATCGTCCCAATTCGGCTCTGAATCGTAGTGGACCTGATTTATTTCCGCTTTGCCGGGAACAAAGTCGCGATATGCTATTGATATTGTCCTCAGTCCGTCACATGCCATAGGTTCGATTACATTGCGTACTAGCCTTTCTTGCATTTCCCGAGTAAACTTTTCTAAATGGCCATCTCTACCGTATATAAATGCACACCTGAAATCATGTGACTTTATTTAATAGGTCATAGGTTTTTTCAACTAGAGCATATTAGCGATTGACTATTGTTAACACATTATAAAATGAAAAATTTAATTTTAAAACCTACTTTTTAAGCACAATTTCTGATGCGCCTTTTGTAAATAGTCGATAGCCTCCTCCTTGTCGTGGTATCACAGTAGACATTGATTTTCTCACAGAATTGAAGGTATACACCCTTGTGAACATTTCCTCAGGCATGTCGTCTCGGATAGTTTGATAGTTTTTTCCTAATGCTTGTACAAATCCCAATAGGGAACATTCAGTCTTATTACCTACTTGTTTGGGAAGCTCAGAGGGTTCTTCTGGTTGCTGTGAATATTTTTACAAAATTAATTAAAACGAATATCAAAATGTTACCAAGTGAATCAATTTAAAAGATATAATAAATAAATAATAATACCATTATGCGAGATGTATAGGCAGAATTGATGGAAATTGCTTGGATCAGCAGGTTTCCAACATTTGTGGGTATGGATGAAAATTTGGGTATTGTTTTGCTCAAAACTTCACAGATATACGATTGAACAACAGTCATCCTATCATGGAAAAATTACCTCGTTAATAAGATTTAAAAAAATTAAATAGAATAAAAATATTCTAATTACCTGTTGGTGGTCAAAGTACCCGTTTTATCAGAACAAATGGCAGTGGCGTTTCCCATCGTTTCACATGCATCCAAATGCCTTACAAGATTGTTATCTTTCATCATTTTCTATATAAAACAACAACAATTGGTATTTTCCACTTGGACAAATAAACACTAATATTTATTTAAAAAATACACACTTTGACAGAATA
This sequence comes from Cimex lectularius, assembly GCF_000648675.2. Classification (NCBI taxonomy): domain Eukaryota; kingdom Metazoa; phylum Arthropoda; class Insecta; order Hemiptera; family Cimicidae; genus Cimex; species Cimex lectularius. The sequence goes on from NW_019392776.1 coordinate 1,419,568, forward strand.
CGCTAATGATAGTGTAACAGCCAATGGCAGGCCCTCTGGTACGGCAACGACTAATACAGTCACACCAATAATAAAATGACGCACAAATTCATTGGCATAAACGTTCTTCCATGGTTTATTTTCTATTACAAATGTTTTCACACAGAACTGGATAACAAGTATAACAACCGTAAGGACAGCAATGGTAGAACCTAAAATGATAATACAATATAAATATCTAATGATACTCTTTGAGAGGCATAAAATGAAAAAAAGGTTTTGGCTAAAACAGTTGGGATAATTTTTAACATTTTAAACACAAAAGTCAAGTAATTCCTCTCATACAGGAGGGCTTAATGTCCAATTTCCATTGGGTGTTGTTGACGAGGGGTCAAACTTTTTACAATACTACACAGCTATGTTGGGATTCGTACTAAGGGCCACTAGCATGACTCACAGTCATACACTCTAACCCTCGGCCACCATGGTCCCCCCCATAATTATTGTTGATATATAAAACACTTAATTTTTAAACGAAAACTTTATAAATTGAATAATTCTATTTCAATTTTAAAGTGCTTTATTAAATACTTAAATACTGACTTTTGAAATTATTATAAACAAAGTTAGAATAATATGGGTAAGAACATTTTAATGGGACACTCACCTGCATAACCGATTTGAATGGCAAGTTTTGTTAATTTGGCTTGCAATACTGATTTTTCTTTTTTCGAATGATCTTCTTCGCGTTCTTTTTTCGGAGCGGCATCACCGGCATTTTGTGGTACCTCATGTGTTCTTACGGTACCGACAGCCCCCATGTGACTATTTCCTGTTACTGGAGCTTCCTCATCACCTGTTAATTTTATGAAAAGAAAAATTTCAATAATATGTCGATAAAATTTACAAAAAACAAAACAAAAAAAAAAATGCGGCAAACATTATTAGAAGTTTAAATTAAAACCGATTAAAAATTATAAAATTCACCACACAATAGAAACTATGAGTTATCTGTAATTTCTGTTAACAGTTAATAGAAACATTATTTATTTATTTTTTTCAGTTTCAATGATCATGAATCATAACAAATTATTAAAAATCACATTCATACCAAGGGTAAAATACAATTTGAAATGATGTATGGAATATGAGATGGGCAATCGTAACGCACTTTAATAGCAAGTCAATTAAAATTGTGACACGTTTATAACTTGGAATTGGTTAACTTTTAAGTATGGGACATCATTACATTTAAATAAGATTTTGAATTACTTTGATAAATAATTTGGAGAATAAAAACATATCCAATTTTTGCATGAATGGTGTTGATGCATAATATGAATTTAATTTATGTCATTATTCAAACACCTCTGTATGCTGATTTATTAGCCCAACAGTGGTGAGTAAAAAATAGAAACATTCTTTCATAAATCAGTCATATGGTAAAACTGTGTAGAACATGAAGTGATTTAATTTTAAATGGGTATGCTTTTGGGCTTTGTTTTTGCACATATATTCTGCAAGCGTTTTGGCGGAATAATCATGAGATGGGTTTACATATTCATGATTCAATTAATGAGTGAGAGATAGTTTAGATTAGATTAGGTAGGATTAGGGTTAGGTTACATTTTCTTGATTCAATATTTTCTGTGAAATGGATAAATTATTAACTTTTATTAAAATTATAAACTTACAGGGGAGTGATCATGGGCTGGGTTAGGGAGAGGTTAGGTTAAGTTATTTTAGGTAGGGTTAGGGATAGGCTAAGTTAGGCTAGGGATGGTTTTGGTTAATAGAAATAATAAAGGTGGGAAATACAAAAATTGGGTTTGGTTAAGTTAATACTTATGTTTCTTTATTAAATTGTTTACACACTGGGGAGTGTGCATGGGTTGGTTTAGGTTACATATTCATGATTCGATATTTTCCACGAGGCAGAGAAATCAATTTTGTTAAAATTAGTAACTTACTATGGGGGATGCATGGATTGGGTTAGGAAGAAGTTAGGTTAAGTAATTGTAGGTAGGGTTATGGATAGGTTAACGTCTAGTTTAGGTATGGGTTTCATGTGTAGGGTTACATTTCATGATTCATTCAATGGGTTAGGTATAGGTTAGGTTAAATAGTCTTGATTCGATATTTTCCATGAAGTGGAGAAACTATTAGCTTTTATTAAAATCATAAAATTACTGGGGAGTGTCCACAGGTTGGGTTAGGTTAGCTTACACATTCATATTTCTTTATTCCAATTAATAATTACCGAATGTTCAAATAAATGAAAATAAGTAATATATCTACTTTTGTACTTAAAAAAGATAGATTTATCTTAAAAATTACATGTTTTAAACAAAACAACATTAAAATGATAAACTTACTGGAGAGTGCACATGGGGTGGCTTAGGGATAGATTAGGTTAAGTTATTTTAGTAGAAGTAGGTACAGGTTTGGTTAGGTCACATACTCATGATTCAATATTTTCCATGAAATGGCAATTTTTAACCGTGATTAAAATTATTAACTTACTGGGGAGTGCACTTGGGTTAGGGATAGGTTAAGTTATTTTAGGTTGAGTTTGGACTAGGTTACCAATTAATTCATGATTCAATATTTTTCGTGAAGCAAAGAAATTATATATTTTTTTATCCATAGAACTTTTACTTGTTAGGTGTGGTGGTGTTCAATTTTTATTACAATTTATGATATTAAGAATTGGGTCATTTATATTTCAATTGATCAATGAAAATCATATTTAAGTCCTAGTAGTATGTTTTATCTACTGAATAGAAGTAATTCAAAATTATTAGACATTTTTACATTACAAATTTATGGTAGATTAATTTTTAAAATTAATTATCACAATTATTAAAATAATATTGGCCGTTGTTATTGGCATTTTCATTATAAAACAACACTTGGTTTAGATAATATGAGCAGCAATAATACATATTTAACACCCTAAGTATAATTTTTCATATTCAAAAGGTGACAGTAACTAGAATTCTAGAAATTTCTGTACAAGATTATCTATTAAAAAAAGAAAAAAAATCATGCACTGCTCGTACTTTTATTAGCAATATATGAAACAAAATATCTATAAATTTTACACTATATATTGTGTTTCTAACTGTACACAAATGCTCCTGTACAGGATTTTATTTTTGCAAGGTATTCTCTATATCTAATGGTAAATGCTTTGCTGGACATGTACTATTGCTACTCGAGTAATTTAATTTTGAAATTTAAATAGTATAAAAAAGTCACCTGATAAACTCTTCTTCTTGCGGTTCTTTTTTGCTTCTGAAGATTTGGGGAGCATGCAAAAGGTAAATGCATTAGTTTAAAAAAATAAAATAAAATAAATAAATAAAACACTGAAGAGGGAGTAGAAGGGCACAAGATACAGTTATTAAAACAATTGACAAGCAACTTATAGTGCCATTGAGGGTCGGGTTCATAACATGTTAACATAAAAGTTCATAACTCTAAGTAAGTAGAGACTGCAATAATTGAGACTGATATTAAAATTACTTCTTACTTTGGGACTAATAATTAAAAGAAAAGAACATGATAAATGTACAAAAAAAAATTAAGGATTTGTCATAAAACATGTTGTTACAGTAATCAATTTTTCATAATATACTATTTTCAAGGGAAAACCTGGGCGAAAAGTCACCGCTCAATCGGGAATCAGATGAGAATGTAATCAAGAATTTAGGTCAAATTTAAATATTCAAACTTTCAATGCGTCGACTGAAAATCATGAAAATTAATGAATAATATACTGAGTCAATCCAATACAATTCCACTATATATAACAAAATACAAATAATTCAAATAATAATACTTATTTTTATTATTGAAATTACTTTTATTATATATTTTTACAATTTATATTTGTGGCTTAGTTTTTTGTGAGAACTTTCTTGGCACCATTCTTTGTGACATATAATTCATTCTAACCTTAAAAAACATCATCTTTCTTCAATCATCCCAATCGTAATAATGGCTTTTATTTATTAGAAATTAAAATTCACATAGTACGTAATAAAATTGATAAGTTTAAATACAATAAACTTTTATAAATAGTCTATATGTCATATAGGTTATGTATGAAACTTTTTATTGATTGTATATTTAAAGAAAATTGTACTGTATTCACAAGCACTTGAGTTATATTGAATATTCCCTTTATCTGCGTCCAAACACCAAAATTGAAGAATCGTAGTTTACAATTGGAAAAAAAGTAAAAACACATTCTAACATTTTTTGTCTCCACTATCTTTTTCTAAAAAAATATATATATATCAAAAAAACAAACAACGTTTAAATTCTGCAACATTAAATTGAAATTAACCATCATATTTATAACAAAGACAGCAGATTTAAATTTTAGAATCATTAGCAACTGATTCAAGCAAAACAGCAGCACATTCAAGGCAGTGGTTCGACTACTGGCATCCTTGGTAAAAATTAATTTCAATACAAAACATTCCCGGTGGAAAAAGTCGCCTCCGATTTATAAATTTACATATAAATTACAGCAGAATGCATTCTTATTTTATGCTCGTTTGGGTGAAAAGCACAGAAAATAAATTATCCTAAGTGATAAACCATAAAAACCAATTTTTGAATCACAGAGGAGTCCAGAAAATTTGAATACAGTCAGAGGAGTAATTGTGGTTTTGCTCAATCCAATCCTTAAATTGTGAGTTTTGCGAGGCGAATAACCTCTAGTTTCAGTCCTTTCTTTTTTGGTCTGTTAGATGCCTTTTGGCTTGTCACCATCTACAGGGTTGGGTTCTAACTGAAACTATTATTAAAAACTAAAGATGGTGACAGACCAAAACAGCGACAAGCGGATCAAAATGATTAGACTAGTCTCACTCTTGTCCAACTTTTTCAAAACTTTCAGCTTATTTTAAAAAGTACACATGTCTGTTCCTTCTGATCCAGTTAAACTTTTTAAAATCAGACCAGTTTTACTGATTTTTTCTACATTATTGCAATTCCGGCAATGCCAAAATTGCACTCGGTCCCAACCAGTTCGTACTATCCGTCTCTACTGTACTACGCAATTGAAATAATATAAAATTGTATCGAATTATTACATCTTAATTTATTTAATAACGAGCCTGATATAATAAAAAAGATGCAATGAAAGCATATGCAATGCTATAGCATTTTGCTTAACAGTAAATGCACTAGCAGCGAATAAGCAAGCAGATAATACAGTATGCTGTCATGTTTTATCAAGCGTTTTATTTTTGTTTGATTGATTTCAGTGATTATAAATGAATCAATCGCATGTCTGATTCATGCAACCCTGCCATCTTATACACTCAATTGATCGATTCCGTTTTGGCTTTATTACCTATTAATCCATGAAGGTAAATTTACACAAAAACCTATGATGTAATGTAACTTTGTTACAGTGCTGCACATTTCGAAAATATTACATACAAATTTAGTTCCATAGTATTTTTTTTCTAGTTTGCTATTTTCTCAACTGTACAATTCAAATAATAAATAAATAATATATGATTTTAGGTAAATATATTTTCAATGAATTGCTGCAACTGGAAATAGATGCTTTTTTTATGTTGCTGTTTTTCTGCCCATTATGCAAAACAAATATGCAGTACAAAATTAAAAAAAAAAAAAAAATAAATAAGCTTCAAAAGAGACTACATTGAGATAAAAAGTAATAAATAAAGGAGCTGTCATTCAGAATACCATGCTTATTGCTAATAAATATGCTGCACATGCTTTCATGTCAGAAGTTTTTTTTTAAATTATTAATATAGATCACTGAGATTTTTTTTGCGATACAGAAACTATTTTAAAGACGTTTAAACAATCAACAGAGTAAAATTATTTTCTTATATATATATTTTAACCCGCATAAACAGTAGTTTATGAGGGATCACTAAAATATTCTCTTGCATGGTATTATATCCATTATTAGTTCTTATTTTCTAATCTAATGATCCATGCGGGTCTCTACTAACGAGCAAAGAACATTTATAAACCAATGCAGAATGGTAGATTTCGTTCAGAAGTGATCTGCACATACCTTTTCGTTTCTTCTTTATTTCTTGTTCTTGTTCGTCGACAGCAGCTCCCAACAATGTAAAAATTATTCCAGCCTGTGAATTTACACCCACAGCGGCGACAACCATTTTCCCGCTACCTTCCATAACGTGTGTTCCTAATAATCGATGACAATTAGTGTGATGGGATTGTTTTGGAAAACTTGTCAACATACCTGATAGCACCATTGGATCAAACGATTCCCCTTTTTTCACATGATCTGATTCACCAGTTAATGATGATTCATCTATTTTAAGGTCATTACTCTGTATTAATATTCCATCAGCAGGTAAAAGATCACCATACTTGATCTGTTAATTGAAAAAATACAAATGAGAGCCAGTCCATTTAAAACTGTTCACTTTTGACAAGATTATTTCTTTTTTATACTTACTGGTCCAACATCATTGAACTAATTCAGATACAAAACTCACAATTTACTACTATTTGCTATTATATTTCGGCAATTTACCACCCCACCTCATACTTATATTATAATAGCAACAGTAGTAATTTTGCTTATAATTACTTTCTTACATATTTCTTGTAATTACCGTTTACAAGTCTATTATTATTATATATATATTTACAAAAGTATTTACCTGGCATATATCACCTACTACGATGTCTCCAACTGATATTTGTTCAACTTCTCCTTTCCGAATGACTGAAAATTTATGTTCTCCTTCGATTCTACCTTGCAGGCCTCTAAATTGTCTTTCTTTCGTATAATCATTGAATGCCGTTACAATGACAACTACAATTACTGATATCAGAATTGCCAGACCTTCAATCCATCCATGTATACCCTCCTCATCATCAGGAACTGAAAAGAAAAAGAAAAAAATGAACATCTCTTTTGGCATTGTTGATTACTAGCTAAAATATTCAACATCCATTTAACTGTCCTACAATTGATCATTTGATTAAATCAACTCGGATATAAAAAAAATAAAATAAAAAGTTGAAAAGATTATAACATTGACCTATAGGGTGTTTGTGTTCATATGTAAATTACTAGCCATAGTTAAGGAAATATTGTAGCACTCAAAATTTCTACACATGTGGGAACACAGGTTACTGAAGGGAATTACCAGGGGTTTTTGTGTAACATTTTTTCCTATAGAAAAATGTTTGAATAGGTAAATAAAGTCTTCTACAGTTGCTCTACTGAATCACATTAAATTACCTGCTGCGTCTGAAGAACAGCACCATGAAACAAACGTATAGTTTAGTAATATTCAAATATTAGAAGAAAAAGAAAAAGAAAAAAAAATACAACTAAAGGGGTAAAATATACTGAAACAACCATGCGGAAATCATCAAAATCTTTTGGAAATTTATCCTCTCATTTCTCTAATGTAAAAATAAATAAATTAATAAAAAAAAAAAAATAAACAAGGAAATGCTTGCTAACTTGCACTTATTTCAATGAAACTTTTTTATGATATTAAAATAAATTTATAAAAATAAAATAAAATAAAATAAAAAAATAAACAAGGAAATGCTTGCTAACTTGCACTTATTTCAATGAAACATTTTTATGATGATATTATGTCTAAAAATAGACATGTGGCGAGCATTTTTACTAATGGGCCCTAATAGGCAAGAAAAAATTAAGAAATTTATACATTCTTTTTAAAACATATGTTTCTGCCTTTGTTGGGCATGCATATTATAAACTTAATTTTAATAAGGTTATTATAAATTAATTTATTTACATAGGGTAAGAAAATAATATACAGGTTCGTATTAAATCAGAGTAATCAAGTAAAAACCCAAAAGACCGCACAAGAAAAGTAGGTAAAATTTTTTTTTCCAAAAGTTTCAGGTTTGCTTTAAGCACCGTTTAACATTCTTAAATATGAATTTTCAACACAATAAAAAACAGACTTTTTGTTTGGTGGACTTGATAAACTTTTTCCTTCCGGTGTCCCTTGAACTTGAAAATTCGAACTTCTCTGTATTTTATTGAAACTGAAAGTTTATACAACTGTTGGAAAGAAGAATATTTCTTCTTTTAAGTTTTGTCAACCAAGTTTAAGTATTGTGCCATTATAAGTGATAGAATAAAGAAGAAAAAAAAAGTCAATGGCACGAGTGGGATTCGGATTTTTTTATCTCAACTGAAAACCTTAATTAATTGGTCAAGCGGACCACGAAACTAGTGAATTTAAGAAGAAAAAAAAGCTCAAATGTTTTTATTTCTTTGGTTCTAATTTATATGCGGAGGTGACATTTGTGCCATTAAGTATCGTTTATAGGGTTCTAAGTCCCTGTAAAGTGTCTGGTAGATTGGTGGATTATTTTCAAAGTTATTGCAATTTTTGTTATTTAAAAAAAAAAAAAATCTCAGCCAATTTGGAAGGCTATGTTTTTGATGGAATTTTTCTTTCAATTTTCCAAAAAAAAAACTGGTATTCAGGTGTATTTTTGAGAAAAATGAATACCAACTTATTTTTTGCCAGGAAAAAAAAAACTTGAATGTATAATCCATAATACAAAGTCAATTTATGTTTTCTGTACTCCAAAAAAACCAAAATATAATTTTAGGGGAGGAAAAGATTTCAATAAAAATTTTCCCCTTCTAATCAACAAAATCTCTCTGACTTATGTTCAATAATCTCAAATATAGTCGGAATTTTGATACGTCAACACCTATATGATATGGGTTCAGGACCCTATAAACTACACATAATGGCACAAATATAGCCTTCTTAAATAAATTAGAAACGAAATATAAAATAAAATATTTGAGGTCTATTTGTTGTCTTCATTCTTATTTTTCTCACTTAATGATATAAAATCTAAACGTCGACATAGGTTGAAAGTAGAACAAACTAGCTTTCCAAAGGTGTCACAATCTCGATTTTCGATAAAATTCAGAGGTGTTATTAAGTTTTAAGTGGAACAACAGTAAACCAGAGGGAATAATTCCGGCTAGCTAATCTAGCCGAAAAGTCTATTTTTTTTATTTACCATAAATTTGCAAATTTATGGTCTTTAAAAAGTGCTTAAAATGAATCTGTTTTTGTTTTTTTTAATCAAAATTTTCGGCCTACTTTACCAGAAGCGTTCGTTTTTGTAACTTTTCATATATTTAATCTCATTTAATACGATCCACTATATTATTTTCCTAACCAAAACATATGACAAAAACTAACTATTTAAACTAAACTGCTTAAATTTTTTTATTGATCTGATTGTCTGCAGGGGATGCATTTGAAAATATATTAACTAACAGTGTTAGATCATGATTTTTGATATGAAAAAGATTGATCCATGGGGGCTTCCTCCCACATACCCTTGTATGTACTACTTTATTATACTGAGTACTTTATCACATCATTTATTCATTTTATAATAAAAAAGTACATATATTAAATAAAAAATATAGTAAATAACTATTACTACAATTTGAGGCAAGATGGCAAACTATGAAAATAAATTCCATTGTTTAAAGATTAAAAAAAGATGTTTAATTCTAGATATATTTATGAAGTTACAGAATATACCATAAATAAGTGAAAATAATCAAGAAATGCTTTACATTCAATCACACTTTTACAATATAAATTAATAAAAAATTAAATTCCCTACAATCTGAAGTTAAATTTTCTGACAAGCAGGAAAAATGTTAATTATATGCTTAATTTACATTAAAACATAAAACAACACATACTACTAAAGAAACATGTATGCATACCTTGTTCATCCGCCGGTTTATAAAAAGATAACCCTAATGATACGATTGCAGCTATTTGAAGAATTATAAGCGTAACATCTTGAAGAGCTTCCCAAATTAATTGAAGGAAAGTCTTTGGAGGTTTAGGGGGGATAGTGTTTGAGCCGAATGTCTCTCGTCTATGTGCCATGTCGGTTTGAGATCCACTGAGCCCTAAGAAACAAAACAAAAAACAAATATCTATAACATCTCCCTTAACTATGTTAACCTCGATAAGCAAGTATTAAATTAAAACTTTTTCGTTTTTTTAGTTTCATAGTTATTCATAGTTTCATAGAAAGATAGTTACCTTCACTAGGAGATGTATATAATTTTTTACAAATTTCTTGCACACCTCCTAACTCCTGAATTTTCGATACTCCCTCTCGCCCGCGATGCTCCATGAGCTCGCGTAGCTGTTTGAGGGAGATTCCATATTGGGCTGGACGCCCATCTACCGTCGCCATAATGAAGTGCTACCTGCAACATAAAACAACAAATTTGTTACTATCTTTACCACCGATAACTTACTAAACTTGTTATCTGATTCTCAAGTTAGAATGTACTGAACACAAAATAATTGTCTTAAGAAAGACGTGACCTGATCAGTCGAAATCTGATTCAAAGCTAAGAGTTCACATCATAAATAATCATTTTATTACCTTAATACTAATATACAATATAATCTTCTTCTGAGTGCTATTAGGTTTTAAATAAATAACTAAAAAAAGTTTACCTACTATTCGCTACTGCTCAAACTACGTTTTACAGTTTTTATGAAAATTGAAGTCGAAATTTTAATACATCTTATTAAATAGTAGAGTGGACTGTGGTGGCTGAGTGGTTAATGTATCCAACTCGTATTTGCCTAGTGAGAATATTATAAAAAAGTATTGCAAAGTGGGTCTGACCCACACCCAACATCCTTTACTTTTCTACATTTTCCTCTGTACTTCACAAATTGTCTGATTTGTCCAATATGACGATTAAGATAGGAAAAGTGAGATTTCTCCCAGTTGTCTGCAGGGTGATGAACCTAAAACCTGGTGAAATTAATCTTTAAAGATAATTGGGTTGTTTTCGCTATCTCATCTTCAGTGGGTTTTACCTAGGCGTCTGGCAGATGAAACCAGCAAGGATAGGCTGTCCAAAATTATTGGAAACAACCAAACTACATGTCCACCACCCCGCAGATCACACAGAGAAATCTCAGCAACCTTTAAAGTTAATTTAGTTGATAGAAATAATTTTTGGCTTGCCTCTCCTTCCTGTTTTTTTTTTTGGTACCTTAACAACTTCAGTGGATTTTACCTCTGCTCAAGATGGTGGAATGCCAGAATGAGTCAGACCATACAGAGAAATCGCAGCAATCTTTAAAGTTAATTTGGTCGATAGACATCCTTTTTGGTTTCTCTTTCACACTGATTTTTGATTTCTCATCATATTCAGTGGGTTTTATTTCTTCTCAAGATGGATGAAAGCTGGATTTGGTAACAACCAAATTACAGGTCTACCATTCCATAGACCATCTTGTCAGTAGTAAAGTCCAGACACCTCCAATAAGTCCTTGGTTCAATATCCTCCCAGGACAGAGACTTATAAAAAAATTCATTTCAGGCAATCGCAGTAACTAACCTAAGATGTGTTAGACTAGAATAGGACTACCGACTTGATACTACAGACTCCGGAGTCATATAGACTCAGATCAGAAGAGACAAGTCTGTGCAGATATTGCCAGGAAGAAGAAGATACAGCCGAACATGTCTTCTGTTTGTGTGAAGACATAAGATTTCTACTTTTGTGAGAAGAAAAGCAGCAAAACTCATTTATTAACATATTTACATTGTGAAATTGGAATTAAATTATTTCATTGTTTAACCAAGAGATTCGTTCAAATTGGAAGTGCATCTGAGTTCAGTTAAGCAAGTGCTAGTGTTAAAAATGCACTACCCCATATGTACCCAATGTTAAACTGGATTTCTCATTGTGACTATACAATAAAAAAAGTTGGGGCATTGGTGACAGCAACGGTTTAGGCGTTGACACAGCACTCATCACATGCTAGGTAAAGGTCCTGGGTTCGAATCCAGCGGCCCTGCATTTGAAGCCCACATACTTACAAATGGGCTTTTTTCAAAAACACCACCACCTCGGAGGATTCATATAACCTTGCAGTAGAAATACACTAGTTAAAACAAAATCCCTTAAGAAGCATGAGTGTGCAAATGTCTTAAAGGTGCACTCAAGCCAATTTGGCATGTGAGGAACCATTTTTATCCAAGGTATTTGTCATCAGGCAATTATTATTATTATTATTTTTTTTTTAACGAGGGTTTGCAATATCAGAGGTCATATCGACCCGTGTTTTTGAAAAAAAAGCCCATTTGTAAGTAGGTTGGGTTCAAATGCAGAGCCACTGGATTCAAACCTGGGACCTCTTCCTTACAGTGATGAGCACCATGTCAATGCCTAAACCGTTGCAGCCACCGACACTGCCACCACACTAATTATTACTATTATGACGAATGAAGTCAAATGAGCTATTAGAAGAAGTCCTTCAGTCGCAACACACAGTAGTTCAATCTGCTATAGAAATCTAGATGATCATTTTTCAGTTACTGGCATGCAATTGGTTTATGTTTTCAAAGCTGGTGGTGGATTGTTTGAGGGGAAGTTGAGAGAGGCAAGGTCTGGTGAAGGTGGTAGGTAATTTAGTTTTAGCAAATTGCTCAGGGTTATCTATGATCCTAAGTCATACGACTTTAATATAAAGCTGATATTTAAATCAGCTTATATCATTAAATATGATATTATTATAGGGTATCATTAAAGATGATATTTAGAAGTATAAAGCTGATAGTTTTAGATCAGAGGGGTAGAGAAACATGTCCGACAGACCAAACAATGAGGATAGGCTGACAGAAATGATATGGTGGTGGGTTTGTTGTATTTCCTCACTGTGTTTATTAACCTGACCAACTACTGATGCATCTGTCAGACCAAAATGACCTGTAGTGGCTAAACTACCCCCCATGGAAAAATCTCAGAAATGGTTAAAATTAATTTGGACTAGACAGATCAGTTTTGGCCTGTGTATCCCTGCTGGGTTTGTCAGACATTTTTAGGTTACTTAGCAAAATGGTGGAAGAATGAAATGCACCTCACAGACCAAACCATCAAGGATAAGCAGGCCAAAATGACCTGGGCCAACCTGCAGGCCACACAGAGAAATCTCAGTAATATTTTTTTAGCAATCTTACCAAAATGTTGGAAGGAAGATACATACATGCATAGGCTTGTTGTTTTTCCATGCCCTGCTTGTAACTCTGCCGGCCAGGCATTTTAATATGAAGCCTACGTTTTTAAGTCTTAGTTCACAAAGAAGTGGATGATAAGAGGACTATAATTTTCCTCAAATCTTGACTGTTGGACTGCCTATCCTTGTTGTTGTTATGCTTATCTTCGCATCTGAAAGACCAACCATCGGTGATAAGCAGACCAAAACGACCTGTAATGACAACTACAGGCCCACTACCCTGCAGATCACACGGAAAAACCTCATAAATGTTTAAAGTTAATTTGGACTAGACCAGGTCGTTTTTGGTCTGCCTACCCTGGCTGGGTTAGTCTGTCAGACGTTTTTAGCACTCTTACCAAAATGGTGGAAGGCAGAAATGCGCCTGACAGACCAGACCATCGAGAATAAGCCGATCAGTAACGACTAAATTACAAAATTTTTACCAATTAGTTTGTTCGATATGTCAGACACATCATGGCATATCCTGTATCATATAGTGGGTGGGTTTGTTGTCGTTTCTTGTCCTGCCTATAATCCCGACCAACCACCGAAGATGGCAGAATGCATGATCGTAAGTTACACATTTTAATATAAAGCCTATCTTTTTAAGTATTAGTTCAGAAAGTCATGGATGGTAAGAGGACTATAATTTTCATTCATATAATGCATGATCCTAGATTATGATTAATAATATATTAACATTTTAATATAAAGGGTATTTTTTAAGGTTTATTTCAGAGAGCAGTAGATGGTATAAAGGCCTATAATTTTCCTCAAATCTCGCCTGCTGAGAGTTTCTTCGCCTTCCTTTTTTTTGGAGATTTGTAAATTTCTTAGATTTATATCAAGTAAAGACACAAGTCCAACATGTTATTATAAATTTTACTTGTATGTTTCAAAATTAATGATGTGACTGCTTGATTCGATTCGTCCCACTTAACTCGCAGATTGTTTTTGTGATTGGTTTGAGGAGGATTTCGGCAAGTTAGATTCTTTTTAAATAATTTTTTTTTCTAAGGTAAATGTTGAAATGTTTTATGTGCCTTTGTACGACCAAAATTTATGGATTTTCAAACAGGAAAACTCGACATTCCGCATGGGCTGGAGGTAGAAAACAGTGGATGTCCGCGTGTTTTTAAGACGGGAGTCTAGTCGAATGAGAAACGTACCGGCGACGAAGGAGGAGGACAAACCCACTCGGCGTGCCGAGGAGGAAGTGAAATTTCAATTTGGTACTTACATCAAGGCGACATTTCTAATGGAACAGCGGCCCAAAGCAGAGTACAAAAACATCGGAAAACTTGGTAACCTCTCGAAGGCTCCCTTTTCTATTTACCTCCCGTGAAAGAGCCTGACTTTTTTTTTTTTTTTTTTTTTGAGGAGGGGGCGAAAGGTGGGGAGCATTATGCAATCCACAACAAGATAAAACAGTGCACAATTATCCCGGTCGAAAGGTGTTTTTCGACGTTTTCCCATGGTACTCGGTGGAATCGGGATTTAAGCGGTTGGGACGAGACTCGAGAGCACGTGGTCGCCTAATGTCAACCGGCGCACGCCCGTCTCGGGGAAATACCTTCCACGGAGGAAATAGTTGGAACCGGGCTTTTTCACTTTGTCGTCCTGGTGCCTGCGTCGAAGGTATTCCCCTTATTTTATTATATAAAGTATATATATTTTATTACATTGGAGGTCCGACTTCGGTCAAATGTAATGTACTATATGCTGCAAGTGCCTTTAATCAGTTCTTTAGCGATAAATCTGACGATAGTTTGTATAAATCATGTTTTCTTTCATTATTGTTATTCTATTATATTATTCCTTTATTCATTATCAAAATGTCCTTTCGAAGACGTAATCAAAGGCGTTCCCGTAGAATTTTGAAACAGCTGTTAGTGTTACCCTCTCTGCTGTTTGGTTTCTCATCCTCTTCAGTGGGTTTGATACACAACATTCAGAATGAATAAAAGGGTTGTTTTGTGTCCCACCATGTTCAAGATGGTGGAAAGCCGGAACGCGTCCAACTACAGAGCCATCACTCTGCAGACCACACGGATATATTTCGGCAAACATTAAAGGTAATTTAGTTAGAGTCCATTTTTGGTCTGCACATCCTCGCTCAGTTGCCCTGTCAGTCGTATTTACGTTTCTCACCATCTTCAGTGGGTTTTACCTCTGCTCAAGATGGTGGAAAGCCGGAACGCGTCAGAATTCAAGTCTATCACAATCCAGACCTCGACGAGAAATCTCAGCATTCTTTGCTGCTAATTTTGACGACAGAGATCATTTTTGGTCCGCCTATCCTTGCTATTTTTTGGCTTCTCACCATCTTGTGCGGGCTTTACCTCTGCTCAAGACGGAGGAATGAAGGAATGCGCTAGACTATAGGTCCAGATCTATGCAGACCAGCAGGAGAAATCTTAGTAATCTTTTAAGTAATTTAGTCAATAGAGATCTCATTTTTGGTCTGCACAGACTCGCTCGGTTGCCCTATCAATCGTATTTACGTTTCTCACCATCTTCAGTGGGGTTTATCTCTGCTCAAGATGGTGGAAAACCGGAACGCGTCAGAATTCAAGTCCATCACAATCCAGACCTCAACGAGAAATCTCAACAGTCTTTAATGTTAATTTGGACAATAGAGATCATTTTTGGTCTGCCTATCCTTGTTATTTTTTGGCTTCTCATCATCTTAAGCAGGCTTTACCTCTGCTCAAGACGGTGGAATGAAGGAATGCGTCAGACTATAGGTCCTGATCTATGTAGACCAGCAGGAGAAATTTCAGTAATGTTTAAAGTAATTTAGTCGATAGTAATCATTTTTGTCTTCCTAATCCATGCTATTGTTTGGTGTCCCATCTTCAGTGGAGTTTACACAACACTCGTGGGTAGGGAGGCCATAATGATCGGTAAGGATTAAATTACAAAATCTCACTCAGTTTGGTCGGTATGACAGACACGTTGTCATATCATATACAATGACAGTGGTGGGTTTGTTGTTTTTCCTCGTTCTACTTATATCTTTGAAGACGGCGAAATGCCCAAACGATGATTATAAATACGTGAAACTAAACTGCTCAAAAATGAATAGGGATATTGCCAATTTTGTACTTTCCCTAGCATTTTTATTTAATTTTAATATAAGTTGCATTAAAATGTATTAGAAATTATGTTTTTCAATGAAGGAAAATTTAATTAAGGGATTTGGAAAAATAACAAATAAAGGTTTTAATTCCACAATTTTGTTTATTGGACACAATAATTTTTTAGACAATAATTACCGTGTATAATGTTCTCTATTAGCTAAAATCTCTGTGTACCCCTGTTAGGCATACTGTTAATAAGGTTGTCACTAATTTCGAAAGGAATAGATGTTGCAGCGCTGCACTCGGTTGTTGCAGGACAACCGTCTGCGGATCTGCCTTCTCTTCAACGCATCCCACATGTGCTCAATGGGATTGAGGTCTGGGGACAATGAGGGAAGGGGTAGATGGAAAATTCCCAGGTTTTCTAAGCATTGATGAACAATTCTGCTTCTATGAGGTCTGACATTGTTATCCAGAAATCGAAAATCCGTGCCAATAATGGTCAATAAGGTTTGAGGGATGTATTCTTAGATCATTTTATGGACATAACGGACTTCGGTGAGGTTGCCTTCAACAATACGGAGTCCAGTTCGTCCTCCAGCCCAGACCATTACACTTCCTTCTCCAAACTGCACTGAAGGGAGCACGAACTGGGGCATTTTACGCATCCCCTGCTTTCTGTAGACATTCGGCGCCTGCTACCACTATACAGACAGAAACGCGACTCATCAGTAAACATAACAGCATTCAAATTGGTGTTCTAGGCGCTCGCTGCACCATATTCACCTGAGTTGCTGGTGGCGGGCTGTTGCACCGGGTCGTGTCAAAGACCCCTTTGACGATGTGAGGCCAACTTTCCAACGATTACGAATGGTTTGTGATCATGAAGGCCTTGCCAAAACATCTTGCACTTCATTTAGGATCTGGCGGGCACTATAGAAAGAGTCTAGAGGGTTGTGAAGAAAGAAAACGACACTATCTAAAGAAGCAGCAATGACAATATTTTTGTCCTCCTTTAGCGTCGTAATGCGCTGAGATCCACTACCAGTCTCTCGGAATCGGGCTAAAGCCTGGTAGACCACGCCCTGTGATACGCCGACTGCGTCTGCGATATCCACATTCCGGTGACCTCGATGACCCATTCTCACAATAAATTGAGAACTTCTGGTTCAAGATGTCTTCCCATGGTTAAATAGAATACAACTGGATTAAAATGGAGAAAAGACGAGATAAAGTGTTTGTTTACAATATGAGTAATCTTCATGTTTACTATGCTTAAGTAAATCCGTTAGTGATGAGGGTTAACATTTGTTTATATTTTCTATTTGCTTTTATCCAACTAGCAAGAATATATCGATTAATTTAATTAAAATTAATAGAATAAGAATAAATTACAAATATCCCTATTCGTTTTTTAGCAGTTTAGTTCCGTTAAAATCGCACCAACGCCGAACAAAGAACAACAGTAGAGAGTACAGTTCAATAAAAGTCAGGACTTGTGTGGTACACAGGCAGTAAATTAATTCCTCAGGGGTTGTTCTAACAGGGTGAAGAATAACTTCAACAGACACCGACATTTCATTTGCACCCAACAAACAATTTGCCACTTCAAATACTTTCGACTGGTGAAAATATGACCCGAGTAAAAAGACGAAAACTCCCAAACGAGCTGTAGCCGTAACTCTAATATTTTACTATAAAAACTGTAATAAATAAGTTAAAAAAACTGTTTCTAATAAGTTTGAATTATTATGTTTAAATATAGGTGGAATCTCAGTACTTCATTATATGAAAATTGTTGAAACCACTTGTATATTTCAAGTTTCCAATTGTTATTTCGTCCATAACTTGTTGAACGTGTTATTTTCCAGACGGCGACCCACTGAGTAACAAATGCAATCGATCGGCATAATTTCACTTTCGTGCTTCGTCGGTTTAACCGAGATCGAGTATAAAGCAGAAAAATATTCACGCCGAAGAGGAACCGGGTTTTATAATAACAGACTTACAATTTAAGCTTTGTAAACAAATTTTCTATTGATAATTGACCGGGGGGGACGCTTTACCAATCATTTCTGGGACCGTCCCGTTTCTTATTCGCGATATTTGGGAATAAACGAAGGAGGCAACCTATTCATGTCGGTATGATCAATAATGGTCGAGGGTTATGTGAAGAAAGAAAACGACACTATCTAAAGATTTTTAACGTTTTACCAACTTTATAGATCCAGTTGCACATGGACAATTTCCTATGTGTAAATTTTGGACGGTGTTTTGGATGTACAATAAACCCGTTTCACGGCAACTATGTGTACTATTATTGTAACCGATCATTTCGATCTGCTTATTCCCTGGGTTAGTCTGTCAGACGTGATTTAGCTTCTCGCTTATTTCAGTGATAGTTCTGACAGATCGACTCGGTGAAGACACAAATTAATTTTTAACATGGATGTGATTTTTTAAGCTGGATACACTTGACCAGTTTCCCGTTACCGAGGAGTGCGCATAGATTAGGTTACCTTTCCCCGACGTTTCGTTTCTTTTGGAGCCATCTTCAGTGGATACGTATTGGTTTGGTGCAAAATGAATGCATGCTTTGAAAACTTGTGTTATTTTTGCAGGTGCTTGTCATGTAAACAAAGGTAAATCCTCAAATCTTATTTAGAGATTATAATGAATACTTTTAACTGTTATCTTTTATACAAAACATTTTAGTTTAGATTGAATTTTATAAGGGTGAGGACCTGCGAAATAAAAAAGGTCCAAACTAGATTTTCGTCCAATTTATTTGTAAGAATTTAAACTTGGGCGAAGTTGCGGCTCAAACCGCGCGTAACATCTGTACAGTTTGGGAGAAGGAAGCATTAGAGAATGCACGGTCCAATAATGGTTTCAGAGATTTCGTCCTCGAAGCAGGAAGGTAGGCCTTCTGTTGTGGACAACCAGCTCAAAACATTGATTGAAGAAAATTCACGTAAGACAACATGGGAAATTGGGAAAGAGCTTAGTGTTGACCACCATCTAGAGCAAATTGGTGAAGTAAAGAAGCTCGGCAAGTGGGTACCGCACGAACTAACCGAAGCCCAAAGAAATCGACGCTTTGAAATTTGCACGTCTCTTCTGTTCCGCCACCAAAATGATCCATTTCTCGATCGAATGTGCGATTAGAAATGATTCTGTACAGGATAACAGGAGGCGTACAGGTCAGTAGTTGTTGGACAAGAATAAAGAGCCAAAACACTTCCCGAAACCAAATCTACACCCAAAAAAGGTTATAGTGACTCTTTGGTGGTGTACTGCTGGAGTTGTTTACTACAATTTCCTGAATTACGTTCTGCACGTACTGCTACTGTACTGCAGAGAAATATTGCCAGGAAGTTGACAAAATGCACGGGAAACTGCAACGTCTTTGTCCAGTATTGGTAAACCGCAAGAGGCCGATTCTTCTTCACTTTACGCCAGGTCGCATATCGCAATGCCAACCCTGCGGAAGCTTAACGGCTTAGGATATGGACCCGTACCCCACCATCCATATTCACCTTTCGCCTACCGACATCCACTTTTTTAGGTATTTTGACCACTTCCTGAGGGGACACAATTTTTAGAGAACGCGGTGAAGCCGAAAAGATTTCTTTATTTTATAAAAATAAAAAATAGTTTTGACTGTCTTTTCAAAATCTGCATTATTTTTGCACGAGCCCAATATTTGTTTTCCATATCTCGAAATAGAAAATTGGAAAAACAATTGATATTGTAGGCGGTATGAGAAACAGCTAAGAATCCATTTGATCACAGTACGTAGAAGAAAAACCAATAAATAAAATATTTAAAAAACTGGGTGGATTGTTTTAAGTGCTGAAAAATGATGGCAGCCCCCATATTTCAGCCTCTGGAGAACTTAATAACATGCGTGCGTTTAAAGTATTGAACGACTCCAGGAGATAAACCTTGAAGATCCACCCAGAGAAACAATTTAACGCACAATGTTCTATTCTTGCCTCGGCGATTTTAATAAACTTGAAATTTTGTCTGGAGGAAAACAAATTAATTAGGATATTTATTTAATTAAAGCGAGAAAAAATATTTTGTGTCGGCCTGATTAATTTTCATAATTAATGTGCTGTGATCTACGCAGTAAATTATTGGGATAACAGATTTTCTTTATTCTTTTCCCAATCGCAAAATCGATTTTTAAACTTATCCGCTTAAATTACATTAAGTTTAATTAAAAACCTAACGTTGTATTAAATAAAAATTCTCCTTGCTGATACAATGCTCCTAAGGAAAAAGTACAATTTCTAAAAAAAAGCTTAATTGTTGGGAGAACTGTATTCGAAAATCACTGAATGAAGTGTATGTAACTTAATCTAACCTAACTCTAACCTAGCTGTACATAACTTAACTTAGCCCGGGTTCCTAAGCCTAACCCAACCTAACCTAACCTTCTCCGGTAACCCAAGGATAATTGGGCAAAAACATATCCAGAATAAGCACAGCAAAGCATACTCTTTCCTGTAACGAAGGCATACAGAACATCAACCGAAACACTGCAGGTAAATCAGTTGCCAATTGATATAAAAAATAAAAGGACGTCGGCGAAATGGTAAATGATGAATGGACTACCATATAGCAACCTTCCAGGCATTACGGCAGCCGAAGAGATTGATGATTGGGCCATGATTTTCTTTTCTCCATTTTAGGAGTTTGGGGTTTCATTGTACTGACACCTGGGTAATTCCTAGTAACGATTCGTTTGGCATTACATACACTACGCTCGCTAACTTCTCAATACCAAACCGGTTAAGCAGTGGCAAGCGAGATGGGTAACTTCTGACATTTTGAAGTCGAACATTACATGGCACAGTTTCTCTCAGGAAATGGAAATTTCATGGCCATACTATCAGTTTAAGACTAAAACCAACGCCATACTCATAGGGATGTGCTGAAGAAACGGCTGAACATATATTCCTATAGTGCCCATAATACCGAAATTATAGAGACGAATGGCTGGAACACACTTGGAGGCTCTCTAACGAATAGTTCCATATTAACCAAAGCTGTTGAAACCAATAGAAATTATAAGCACACCTGTCCATATGTATTAAAAATTATGAAAGAAAAACTGGGAAGTCCCAAACTGTCCTAGGATTACTGTACCTTACAGGTTATATGCCCCAAGTACCTGACTGCTTATAAAGCATTATTTATCAAACGATTGTAGTCATTTGTTATTATTTATTGATATTTAATTTTTATTGTAATTATTTATTGAAAAAAGTGACATTGAAAGGAATGAGCCCCCTCTAGATTCCTAATCCGAGGTTCTTCCTGTACCCAAAGTCATTTGTGGCCAACAGCGGCTGGAGTTGAGCGAAGATCGTCAGGCAGAGCTTGTCTTGAAAAATACCTCTTTCAAAGCCTCTTAATTGGCTAAGGTACAGAGTTAAAGAGACTTGACTATAGTTACAGGCCGGCGGGAGAATCTCATAAATGAAAGATGATTTTGGTTTCCGTCGATGTTGAAGAACATGAAGATTATGATTTGAAAAGGAGGGTTTCCAAACCTAACTTTAACCCTAGCTCTACCTGACAGGTAGACCGTCCACTGGAGCCGTTTTCGGCCGAACTTGCACGGCCGTTGCACGGCCGAATAGGGCCGGATGATCCAAAAGCGAAGAAACGAATGAGCACGCGTCCATTAGAATCAATTCGTTCGGTCGCGTTGGGCCGTGTACGGCCGAAGCACTTTCCGATCCAAATAAAGTTGGATTTTCCAGTCTATTCGGCCGAATGGTTACTTCGACTTCAACTGTCAACCACGTGACATCAAACGCTCACCATTGTTTAACGCCGTTCTTTGCTTTTTGCTTACCTTTTCGTTTCGTTTTCATTTCGATGGATTGCGAAAAATTGATAAGTGCGGTTGAGGAGCAGGCTCTTGGGATATGCGTGATCCACTCTATCATCATAGAGATGACCAGCGGCTGTGGTCAAGGATAGCTTTAGAAATGGAACTTCCAATATTTTTGTTTATTTCTTTAATTCCATTTATATGTAAACTAAGAATTTTCGAGGAGTAACAAATCTTCTACATCCATTTGGGCTGTGTCGTGAACTGACGAAAATCGGCTACAGTGGACGACGGCGTTCGGCTATATTGCCGGTCGTCCGTTTGGTCAAATAGTTCGGCTGTTGAACGGCCGTCGTAGTTCGGTTACAATGGACGAGCAGCCTTATTCTAGCCCTAACCCAACATAACATTCTCCGAACGCAAGGCAAATTTTTGCATCCAGCCCAAAAACATATCCATGTTAAAAAATGGCAATACACTAACAAGGGTTGGCTAGTCCCAGTTACACTTCGATTTTTCCGTTTACGGAAGGAAGGAGAATTTCATAAATAAAATTCATTTGGGTTTGCGGCGAAATTGAAGAACATGAAGACACCATTATAGTGATTCGGAAAGGGGGCGGAAAAGCTCGTACGGCCAATTTATCTGTAAAAGCAGAAATGCTTTTTTTATTCCGTACAGTCAGGCTTTTATTTCAGTACATTATTAGGCATTTGGAATCAATTAAACCGATTGGTATTTTATAGCTGGCTATATTAAATATTTTATGGCCGAAAACGGCAATTTTTTTTTTCCTCCTTACGAGCAATACCGACGAAGGGGGCAAGGTGCGATTTTTCTGTGGACTGATACGCTTTATTGGTCATAAATTTTAATATAGGCCGCTTTAAATTAAGAACTGTGAAGCATATATTTGAAGCATTTGTAGCAACTAGTTTTCATTTTTCTGTAGATTTGAGATAACCGCAACGCATTTTATTAAAACAATCTGCAAACCCAAGGGGCAATATTAGTATTAAATTTAACTATTTTCAATAAATTAACTAAAATAAAATGTATCATACCAGCGGGCTTTCTCGGTTGTCCATTATAATTTAATTAGACGAATTACATTCATCTCATTTTCCTTTATGATTTTATTAGCTATGTTATACATTTCGAAACATACTTTCTGTGTGAAGAGATGTAAACGCAACATTTTACCGATTCCTTATAACATCTCAAGCTTTTTATTTCATTTCTAGCCAACATGACAGTTGATGTCTCAATGTTCTCTTTTGCATATCGTACTACGATATGATTCGCCCATAATGAAGAGAAGAAAACATTTTTTCTTATGCTCCAGACGGAGATCCATTACCTTCCATTGATAGCGCACAATGTAAAAAGTAAGGCTCTCATGTTCGTCGGTTTATCTCCGAGTAAGTAAAATCGGAAAAATACTAGCCACTGGGTTAGGCGAACCCTCCATTAAATTCACCCTCAGCACGGCCATATCAACGATCCGTGTGTTGACGTTTATACATCGCTCAAAACAGAATAAATATTTCCCCCCTAAATGGAATATCGACCAATAAACGTTTTGTCAGCCCTTTTAAAATACTAACAGTTAGAAAATATTATCATATAGAACAGCGTGAAACATTTTGGCATAGAAGCACGTCCAAAATATAAGGGCGAGTCGAAAAGTCACGATTACAAACGGAGTCGGCTTGCATTTCAAAAGCCTTGCCTTATCTGAAAAAACAAACAATCTATTGACAATGTTATGGAAAAGGTAATAGGGAAAAAGTAAACCGTCCCTAACTCAACCCAACCTAACCTAGCATAACCTAACTCCGCCTAACTTAAATCTATCTAACCTGTTATTAACTTAACCTAACTCAACCCATGCGCTCCATCTGGTAACTCGAAATCGAAGATGGTAAAATCAGATCAGATTCTCTGTGTTCATCCTGTTTCAGTACAACCGTACCATTATTCTCGACGGGGTGTGGCACATCGGTGTATTTTTCATTAATAGAATAATTTGAAGGCCAATGTTAGAAACAGCTTATACAATATATATTGATGTTAAAAATGCTAAACCAACTTCCTAGAGTTGTTGGGCTCTATGAGGTCAAAAACTCGCATATATTCCCAGCTAGACGGAAAAACATTTTATCATGGATACTGAATCCATCCTGCCCCTGGTCCTAACTCTAATCTAACCCTAGCCTACCATTCTGACCTAATCTAACCCAACCCATGCGGTCTTCGCGGCCACGCGTTCAAATTAAGAGCTGAAAACGTTTGTCATTTTATTGAGAAGTACTGTTGAGACTTAAGTTCCCCTATCGATGATGTTGATTGATCTGGAAGAATCATTTTTCCGATTTATTTGTGTAATGAAAGAAATAGTTAATAGGGTGTCTGTGGCAAATGGTTCATGGTAAAACTCTACAAAAGGCTGGATATTGAAAGTGAAACTTGAGATTGAAGTTTATTGAGATTTTCCTTTGAAGACTGAGGCGTTTTTTGACATTCATCCTTCGTCGATGATAGAATTGTTTAGAGAATCTAATTGAGAGAAAGCATCAAATGAGATGTTATGTCCTCCTCATTTGTTACGGATCGTACTGTTTTTTAATTGGATGTAAAATTTAATTTAAACTATTATTTTTCCTATATTAATAAAAAAATGTCACGGTTTAAAACGGTTTCAAGTTAAACGGGATTATCTTACACAGGCTCCGTCCGCATATCAATTTGCTCAAATGCCGGGTCATTTCATAAATCGCCTCCGACTCACACAAACCAATTTAACAGCCAATTCAGCTTCATCGTCCCGTTTCCGTTGAAAAAAAGGCTAAGTGAGATTAAACAGACTTGAATCCTTTCAGGGAAAGGCGTCTTGCCGACTGAATGCACAATACAACCTTCTTTTTTTTTAAAATTGTGTATTTGGTTGTTGTCGTAAACAGGCTGCACAGGACAACGGCAGAGCAGAAATAATTTAATTTCAGGTATGGGAATGAAATGATGTCTTGTTCGTTTAGACATACTCAGAGGCCAATTGAATTTATTCAGTTACTGCATTTGAACAAAACAGACATATTGAAAATGATTCGTTGTGGCTGAAACTTAAAACCTTTTAACATGGACATGCTTTTGGATTAAATACAACTTTTTTGGTTGAACATTTTCGCGTTATCGGGAAGTGCGCATAGGTTATGTTAGGTTAGGTTAGGAACGGATGGAATGGAAGGTTAGGCTACGTTATGTAGGTTAGGGTTAGGTCAGGTTAGGTTTCATATCCACGATTTTCTGTGAGGCGGGTAGGCTGGGAAATCTTTCTGATTTGAGAAGCCGTGAAATTATGTTTGTTTTCAAATACATAGTGATGTAATGTAGCAATAATGAACCGACTGTTCTGTCCAGTTATATAAGCTGAACTGCTTAAAGTGCAAATTGGCTGGAAGGAAGTGTAATTGGCATTGTGTACAAAATGATTGTTGAGAATTGTGTTTTAATCCTCAACCGTTTCAAGCCCTAAAAAACACAAAGCATCTTATTTTATTTGAAAAATTTTGAAGGGTGCGATTTTGGACTGTGCGGACGACGGGACTACATTGGTCCATACCAATGTTGGTTCTTTGGATTGGAATAAATGAAATATGGTCGTCTAAATCTCGAGAAATTTGCACAGTCCATTAAGTTTTTTTTCATTTCAATCAAATTTAAAGATTCCACACGAAACCATCGTCGATGTATGGTACTAAGTAGCATATACCGTCGTAGTTAGAGAAATACATAACTTGGTGGGTGTCCGTAAAGAATGGAATTAGTGAGGGTGAAGAACCTACGTAGTAAACGGTCTCAAGGTAGGACTTTAGGATGAGGTAGTACCTTCGGAGGAGGATGCCTTGGAAGTTTACAGTCCCATACCCGATCGTATGCTTGGGCAATTTCGAGAAAGTCAAACGGGCAGTACTGCTTCTTGTTTCTCGTTAAAAAATGTAGGTTCCTCCTTCCTTTCTAACCAAGACCCTGTTCTTCCTTCTTGAACTCTTTCTCAATCTAACTTGCTTTTTCCATTTTCATTCTTTTCTAACCAAAACCAAAGCTTTGGTTGTTGGAAGATTTAGCGGTCCCCACGGTATAAACTTGCATGCCAGTAGTTGGTAGAGTAGTCCGAAACGCCTGTTTATTTGTCGTCTCAGACGTGGTTGTTCCAGGTGAATCATTCAGATGAAGAGTATATGTTACATGGATGCTTTAAGGTATAAGTGGTAAGGAATCGACCCCTTTACGACTTCGCGCGACCAGATTGCTCTATTGTACTTCCGTCATTAGTTCTAGTTAAGCTTTTTACCAAATCCGAAAGCTTTTTTAACTGTCATGGCTTGTCTCTTCGCAACATTGGGGATGTGAGCCTTCGCACCCACAGGACATGTTCTGTTGTGTCTTCTTCCCGACTATATCTGGAATATTGTCCTCCGGAGTTTGCAGTGTGCAGTCAGCAGAACTACTACCATTCTAAGTTTAATCGTTCTGTTAATTTCTGTGATGGTCCTTTTATGAACTTTTCCTTCTGTCCTGGGGATCCCATTGAATCATTCTTCACCCCTTCGGCACAAAAGGGTTCAGGGTCGATAGGTGTCCTAAATGAACTTTCTTTGGACAGATTATGGATCCCCTCGGTGCCTCTTTGCCCGATTTGCCCTGGTACCCAAATAAGGGCTTTGTTGTTTCCCCAATATCTTTAAGGACCTAGATGTAATCATAAACAGTTCTGGTTTTTACTACAGATGAGGTAATTGATTTTATTGCCCTAACTACTACAGTGGAGAAGGACTCTCAGCCTTCGCACGACGGAGGAAGTGTTTTTCTGTTTCTTCCTGATAATAACTGCACGGTATATACATCTGCCTCCGGAGTTTACAGTGTCCAATCAGCAGAGCTATATCTAATACTAGTCATAAGTTCAATAGTTCTGCTGTTAGTTCCTGTGATTCCCATTGAACCATTCTTGACCTATTGTCTGACGGATCTGCGTTTCGGCACGAAAGGGTTCCAGGCCGATAGGTGTCCTGACAGAACTTTACTTGGAAGTTTATCGGGTGCCGCTCTGGTATGCCCTGGTACGCAAACAAGCGCTTTGCTGCTACAATATCCGAAAGGAACTTGATGCAATCATAAACACCTCTGGACATTATTACCGATAGGTAGTTGCTTTAGTCCTGGTTGCCCGAGTAAGTGTTCAATAGCCACAGTCTCCGTCTAAAGTACAGTGACATTTTGCCCAAAGCAATGAATATCAATTTCAGTCCTTGGTTTATTTCCATAAATACCTCTCCTTACCAATACTCTATCATACACCATATATAGTCGGCATTAACTAAGTTATCATGAAGTTCCTCCCGAAGCTTTAATTCGCATGGTCTGCGAATGCTGGCGTGGTTCTTGTTTCTCTCTCTATGAAGTTATGTAATGGTGGATTCAGTAGGACTTCCAGGGCTCCTCGTCGCCCCTCTGCCCTGTATGCCCTTGAGCAAAAAGGGTGATTTTTGTTTTTGATGAATGGCGGGAGGGTAGATAGTGATGTATATCTGATATGTAGAGGAGGTAAAGAATTAGTCCAAGTACAATGCCCTGCGCTACTCCCGCTTCCATAGAGCAACAGTTAATGTAATGTCTATTTCAGATGGAGCAATCTTAAGCGGATTCATCCATTTCTAAAAATGAGGGTCGGATAAATTTTTCTCGAGATTCACGATTCACCATTAGCCGATAGCCTCGGGTTTTGTCTGATAAATTTGCTTCGGTTATTCTACGCGTTTTACGAGAGAGCCGATTAAAGTAATAAACGGTCAAATCATCATCATCACTGATGTTCAAAAGGATTCCCATCCAAATAGAATAGATCTGAACGGATCCTCGGCACAAAAGAGACTTTTTTACGGGTCTAAAAGTAAATCAGAGATGTTAACGTTCACCGGTCAATTTATAAATTTACAAAACCTACTATCGGAACGAAAATTCGCCTTTATCCTATAGGTAAATTATTAATTAAGGTTAATTTTTCTTTTTGCTCACTGATTTGAATTTCACAAGGACTTTCCCTTCGTATATTTACACAAGTTGTTCGAAAACAACCCAAAATCATCAATAACTATTTTTGTGTAGAATCAAAAATAAGATTAATTTGGTAACCATTTCGATGTTTTCGAATATTCTGTCTCTCTTAAAACTCGATGACTGCTTGTATAATTGGCTTTTCGACCTTTATTTTTATTTACAAATATTTTCTTACTATTTGTAAATAAAAATTACTTAGAGACTACTTGGGTATAACCAATGTTATTCTCCTATTTCACTTCTTATACTTTCTTAAATTACTGCATAACTAGATCACAGTCAATTTAACGTTTCACAATAATTCAACGGCAAAGTAGGCAACAGAGCAGATCAATTATTTAAATCAAGCATCTTAATTTGTTATAATTTTTAATTGACGTCAATTGATAAGTGACTTACTAGGCCGAATTAATTCGACGGCGACAACCACATGTGCAAAACAAGAACAGAACAGGAAAAAATGTGGGAAAACATGTGCCCCGTCGGCCTCACAATACAAAATCTAAAGATAGCGCTAGCCAAACAGGACAAAGGTTTCTGCGCTGGGCATCTAAATTTAATCATTTTCTGACAACTCAAATTATAAACAAATCAATATTGATATTTCTATCAATTTATATGATAAGGCAAACTTTGGTCAGAAATAGTTATACTTGTTTTAGGCCACATTTGTGCTTAATGTCTTAATACATCGTGGCTTCGGTGGGATTTTAAATGTAAAAAAAAAAAATAATAATAATAGGAAAAGCCGTACAATCTGGATCTCAATGTTGTAATCTTCCAGATTTATAAAAAGTTAAAAGATTCTTATGTGGTAATAGAAGTAAGTTTTTAGTTTGAAAATAGTCTTGTTGCATTTTATGTTAATATTTATTTCACACCCACATTGTTTTACGCTCAATATCACAGGGTTAAAATTAATGAGATATAAAAATTCGAACTTACAGTTAGCCTGAACGGTTCTTATCATCGGGTCATTGAGGCGACTTGTGATAGCCCTGAAAAATAAAAAAAAAGCTCATCAAACAATGAACTGGTGGCCGTTGTAATCAATACAATAAATATTTACTTTATAAAAATGAATTGTACGCAGGGACAATGGATAAACAGTGTAGACAAATGATTAGTACAAATTATGGATTATGCAAATAAGGTCAAATAATTGTACATTTGAACAATTCTTGTCGTTGGAGACGTTTGTTGTGCTGGAAAAGAAGGAATTCATTTTTTTTGACGTTGTGAAATACACAGACGATAAATCAAACGGCAAAGGACCCTCTCGTACCTTCATCCAGATCAATTTAGCGCCGGCCCCGATTTCTTAACATGACCTCTTGTCGTCGAATGTCGAAATGCGTGCATAATTGTTGGCTATATTTATATCGATAATTTGAAGGACGTCATTACGAAGGGCGCAGCCATTCTGAGTAGAACAACAGATCAAACTTTCCAATTTTTATCTGAACGATCCAACTATAGTAAATAGACATGCGCTTGTCCTTTCCGGTCTGAATTATCAAGTTGTAGGGCTCTAGGCAATTGGTGTACAAATTGAAAGAGAGATGCGAAGCGATTCCGTGAGAATAGAAGCTGAAATCACGTAGAAAGGAACTTTCATTGACTTTACATGGATCACCGCGCGACCTGTTAACATCTGTATATACTGTGAGTGTAGCCAAGCGATGTCGTGCGATGCCGCGCAAGTAAAAGCTGAAATCTCAAAGAAAGGAGCCGTCATCGACTTTACAGGGATCAGCATTCTACCTTTTTCATACTACGAGCTATGCAGAGCAATTCCGCGCAATATAAGCTGAAATCGCAACGTAATGAACCGTCATCGACCTTAAATGGACTAGCGTGCTATCTGTATACACTGTGAGTGTAGCCAAGCGGTATCGTACGATAATGCGAAAGTAGAAGCTAAAATCGTAAAGAAAGGGGGCGTAATCGATTTTACATGAATCACCGTGCGACCTGTTAACCCTGCGACTGTAGCCAATCGATGTCGTGCGATACTGCGGAAGTACAAGTTGAATTCGCAAAGAAAGGAGGCGTCTTCGATTTTACATGGATCACCGTGCGACCTGTTAACCCTGGGAGTGTATGCAAACGATGTTGAGCAATGTAGTGCGATACCGCGCAAGTAGAAGCTGAAATCTCCAAGAAAGGAACCGTCATCGACTTTACAGAGATCAGTATTCTACCTTTTTCATACTACGAGCTATGCAGAGCAATTCCGCGCAAGTATAAGCTGAAATCGCAACGTAATGAACCGTCATCGACCTTAAATGGACTAGCGTGCTATCTGTATACACTGTGAGTGTAGCCAAGCGATGTCGTGCGATGCCGCGCAAGTAAAAGCTGAAATCTCAAAGAAAGGAGCCGTCATCGACTTTACAGGGATCAGCATTCTACCTTTTTCATACTACGAGCTATGAAGTGCGATTCCGCGCCAGTAAAAGCTGAAAACATAAAGAAAGAAGCCTTCATCAACTTTACATGGACTACAGTGCGATCTGTTTACACTGCGATCGATGCTGGGCGATTCCGCTTGATAAAGTTCCTGTGATTTATCTTGAAGTTGATTCATTCGACAATTCCTCTTTGTTTCGTGGCTGTTGGGAATTTTATATAAGGAAAATTTTGAATTTTATAGAAAATCGCCATATATGGGTCCCGGTGTGACATGAATTGACTGTGAATCACGGTGGCCCTGAGTTCTTAGAGTACTTACACATTTTGCTCCAGAACACCCAAATTTAGCAAATCCCCAAGAAAAAATCTTTTAGCCATTTCAACCGTCGTTTATATGGTTATAGTTTAACATATTTGTTAAGGCGAGTATATTTTAATTATGTAGAAGGTTTTATAGTGACTAAAATAAACCTGATCAATATACGGAATTTGAAATGTCGTCCTAAGCTAACTCCCTTCAAAACCGTTTCTAGAAAGACTGGAATTTTATGCCTTAAAAATGCAATAAAGACAGCCGGTGATAACTGTAAAGAAGCGAATTATACTTATTTAGCGTTTTTGTGAAAAAGTTAGTGTCACGAGCGGGATTCGAACCCACAACCTTCGGCTCAATATGCCGCTTGCACCCACCACTTGAACTGTCGTGACTTCGATCCACTCGGACACCAATTCCCCATCTCAACCTACAATTGTTAACACACCTTTGTTTCAATATTAAATTACAATAACAAAACTACAAAATTTTGCACGGAGGTTTTAAGAGATTCCGATCGTAACAAGGGTTCGAATAATTTTTTGAACTAAGAAAATGAAGTGTTATGATGTGTATAACATTAATGAGCTTGCAAATCGCCCCCCTACTGTTTACAGAAGGTTTTTAAATGTTTTTATAAAATAACTTCTAAGTACTGAAGAATCGGTGTTTTATGACGAATGCACTTTTCTCCAAAACTCATAATCATGTTTAAATAATTCTTTCATTATTTTGTAGGGCAATAATAGAAAACCAATCTTGTTAAGGGAGATTTTTCAAAAATATCCAGGAACGTAGAAATATTTTATTTTTATGCACAAAAAGTTGGTAAAGTTTTGCGTTTTACGTTTGTTGCCGAAAATGAACAATTCTCCTTTTCAACAAACCTATAAATACGAATTTATGGCTTACTTAAGAACAATAAAATAAAAAAATCGTTGGTTGTAATAGATCAAATAGATTTTGAGAAAACGACACCGAAAAATGGCAACCTTTTGAACTTTGAATAAGTGCAGAAACACGGTAGAATTTTGATTTTTTTAAAACTCTTTGACTGAAAGTACAGACTGTCATGAGAAAGAAATCCGCATCAAAGTTGAAATTCATCCAGTAGAAGTGGAATTAAAAAAGGAAACAGGAAATAAAACCATCTTTGCGTCTTAAAAAGGGTCACTACCTTTTTAATAAATTACAGTTAATTATTTATTCTTGATCTTCTGCTACATAATATTAACAAGATTATTTTTTATACCTGTATATTTAAAAAAAAACCTGAGATTAACTACCAAAACTTACTAAAATTAACTGGTACATCCTTGATACATTAAAAAAAATATATAACTATTTTTTACGAAGGTTTGCAACAGCAGAGGTCATATAAACCCTCAGGGGCCGGTATTTTTGAAAAAAACAAAAAAACATTTGTAAATATGTCGGGTTCGAATGCAGGGCCGCTGGATTCGAACCCGGGACCTTCAGTGATGAGCGCCGAGTCAACACTTAAACGTTGTGGCCACCGACGCCCCCCCCCCCAAAAAAAAAATATATATATAACTTTTGTTTTGTATTTTTGTGTATATCAGCCCTAAAAACTTCGATCATAATGTATTATGGATCTATTCAGCTAGATATGTTGTTACGGAGTTATTCTATAAATTGAACCATTCGGAGTGAATATTTCTTTATAAAATTATATTTTAATTTAAAGTTTTTTGTTTTCTTATAATGGCGTCATGTCTATGACATTAGCCAAGAGAGAGTGTTGATGAGAGGGTGAGAAATTCCAAAATTCCAGGGGAGGCGTTGGGAATCGAACTTACGACCTAGTATTCTACAGGTCTGCTGCGTTAATCACTCGTCTACCCCCATTCTCCCGATTTAAATTAACGAATTATACTAAAGTAATAAACTGATTTAAAGTTGGCCAGCTCAATGTGAAGAAGGGTATTCGGATTTTTTTCATTTCCAGATGAATAAGACAAAAAGCCCTGATTAAGCCTGGAGGTCCATCCCAAGCTGACGGATTTATACCGTCCACCTCATCGTTTTAATGAAGGGGGGAAAAGGCGTATTAGAAAAGGGCCGGACCCCTAATTAATTGAAAATATTCCGCGGCTAATTGCCAATACTGAGTGAGAAAACAAGGCGAGATGAAAAATAACCCTAGGCGTTACGCACCTTTACTTTAATTAAAGGAGATAGAGTTAATTAACGAGCCTGCGTCAAACCGGCGAATGATAAGCACGTCTCATTGGCAAAATCGTGTTTCACCGGATACCTTTTATATAAAAAAAGCCAATGAAGGTAGGTGGAATCATAGAAGAAACAATATGAAATTACCTACTGCCAAATTTAAAAAAAAAAATTAAAAAAGGGTTGGTATAGTTACAACGACAGTCCGTTTTGATTCTTTAATCATGAGTTCACTTCGTCTGGCACCTCTGAAGTTCATTTTTTTATGGATCCATTCTGAGAACGAAGAGTCTATGTTTGATCATAAACCAGTAGGTCTGCTTGTTCATTACCAAAAATTCCATTGTGCCCTGGGACCTAAGGTTGTATTGTTTTCATACGTTTTGGATGTGACCTTTTTATGTGCTTGACCCTTGCCTCTTGGGTCAGTTTGGATGTCTGATCGTATGAGGATTTTTTGTCAGTGTAACCTCTTTTAAGAGTTTCTATGATTCAAGTTTTGATAGCATTTAAGCTTGACCGAGGTGTAGTTCCCTAATGAGCTTGATTGCGTTCATTCTCTGCTTGATACCCCGCACACAGGATATTGCTAGGCTGTTATGATTTACCAGGTTTTCTTGGATTTACTTATACTTATTTTATAAGTCCAATTGGATGTGCTAATGTTTTTGGAGCCACTTGGATGTCTGATCTTGTCAGTTTTAAGACATCCGATGGCATAAGCATAAGTATATGTAATTCAACTTGAAAGATCGAAGTGTATTTCGCTAATGAGTTTGATTACTCGCATTTTACTTGACTTGGTTTTGTGGCAAGATGTAAACCATATACACTGGGTAAAGTTAACGGACGTAGAGCGGGATCAAGCCGCTGAGGTGTACATGGGACGACCTCCCATCTCACTCAGACCTTAACAGCTATTTGATTTGGATATTTGATTTTCTTCTGATTTCTTCTTTCACATTGTAGTCTTTTCAACCTTTATAGAATGTTGCGAATGATGTTCTCAGGGCAACGTTTCTATTTCAAGAATGTCCCCATACTATTTGTCTGTGGAGTCTTTATGAGCTTTGCCTAGTTTCTCCTTGTATAGTTTCCAATGGTGTTAGGTTTGCTGGTTTTTCTAAGGAATGCCTGCAGTCAACAAGCTAGGCGTGATTTTTGCCTAGCTTGTTTTTATTGAGCTCCACCTCATTTAGTCCACCTGATCCATAATATCTTAGGCTTTAGGCCTTGTGTAGCCAATATGCAATTTCTGATTTACCCCCAAGATTTACCAGGGTTGTTCTGTCATTAGTAGTTTTACCTTTGGTTTTGTAGATGATGGGAGTGAGTGGTTGACAATTGGTAAAACTGACGGCCGTAGGTTGTGATCAAGCCACTAAGGTATTTATTTATGCGACGATTTCGTATCTCACATAATTAGAGCAAAATTTGCTCGAGTAGGAGCGTAAGTTGCAAAAAAAGGAGCCGCCATCGCGTGCGACCTGTTTATGCTGCGAGTGTAGCCACACGTCGTGGGATACCTATATAGTATATAGTAAATAGTACTGAATAAGAAATCGCAAAGAAAGGAGCCGTCATTGACTAAGTATTCGATTTTCTACTAATTTCTTTCACTTTGAGGTGAGGTTCTGGTTTCTTATATAGTCTCTTTTATTATTATTAGTTTTGTTTGTTGTCTGTCTACTTCTTCAGTAAAGGTCTCTTCGTCAGCTCTTCCAGAGAAGCGAATTCCGTAGAAGTTTATTTTTATTTAGATCTAAGACGATTGGAATCGCACGTCGCTTTAAATCAGTCTGTTCTTTCTGCTTGATTTTCATTACATTGATTACTACGGATTCACACGAAGCCCTGTTAATCGATCAAACGTTTTTATCTTTTAATACGGTCCAGGGACGGAAGGGAAAATTGCGCAGAGTGTATAAGATTGAAGCGTTCAATCCACGACATTTCCACTTCATGAAATCACCGGATCTAGTTTCTTCCATTGAAACATGGTATTTCAATTAATTTTCTTTTACATTACTCGACTCGAGTGAGATCCATTTAATTAAATGAAAGCTGAGCGCGGTTCATATAGAATTCACTTAGAAACCTGGAACTAGGGTAGAAACTTTCCCTGAGCAATCAACTTAAAAACGTTTATAGATTTTTAAAAAAATAATTTTCACGACTGTTTTTAAAGGAAAGCTTGTATGGTGTAGGGCGGAAGATCTTAAACTTCCATCAATAATTTAAAAAGTGAGTGAAAAAAGAAGGTTTTTATTTGAAATTTAAAACTAGAATTAACTTCATCAAACAAATATAATGTCGATAAAGAATAATTGACTTGTATTGTTCTGAGCGGAAAAGTCCTCAGTAGTGTCACTCCGATGTAGGCAAACCTAAGTTAAACAATGGTCACTCGCTATCACTCGAGTTGAGATCACGCGGCTATCAGCTTTTTAGTCGGCGGTGTGGAGTATATGGAAGTATGATAGAGGAAAGTTGGATTACTAAGGGTACTCAGTGAGATATGAGTGGATATTGGTTGTATATTGATTTGATGGCGTGGGAAACATAAGGGTTGTTGAGGTCATGGTTAAAGATACGATTGGACACAGAAAGAAGCACACAATAGAGGGTTTTGGAATGGAATGATTTTCGATAGGTGTTGGATACTATGGCTGAGCCACATATTTCCGTACGTTCATGTCGGTTTGGGTGAGTCATGTGTTGTAGAGTAGTCGTGTACAGTTAAGGGACAGTTTGGATCGTCTGTCTAAAAGTCGAGAAAGAAGTTTGTATCGTTTATAGAGTACTTTAAGCCTAGTATGCGAGGCATTTGTAGATGTATAGTCCTAAGTAGCGAACACAGTATGGAGGTATACAGGAGGAAGTACTGCCGCCGTAATGTTAAATTAAAATACTGGCATTTGTTTTCATTTATTTTTTATCCTCCATTTTTTCAACCAAGGGGTCAAGGATGTAAAGGTGAGACAGTAGGGAACGGAAAGGACAGGATGGTGGGCAGGATTACAGTGACATCTGCGAATGTGATGAAGGAAGTATTTGGGTAATTAGGTTTCTTAGCAGTTTATATTATGTATGTTGGACCAAGAACATTACCTTGGGAGACTCCTGCGCGGGCAGGATGGATGAGTGAATAGGAAGAACCGTGTGCTACCCAGAAGTAACGGTCGGCAAAGTAGGTTTTTATGATAAGGTATTAGGTACCAGGGAGGATGGCTTAGAGTTACGAACCATCTCAGCATGCCAGACCCGATCGAAGCTTACGCAACGCCGGCAAAGATAACGTCTGCAACACTGTGGCATTGTTGAACTGTATAGTGCTGTAGAACGGGTTAAAAAATAAAAAATGTCAACCGGTGCAAGTTTTAAATGCATTTCTAGTATAATGAACAGGTCATCTCTCTCGAATGCAGTTCCGACTGATAAAAATATATCAAACCATCAACTCAGTGATTTAATTACTGTTCAATTGCCAAATATCCTTTAATCAAATTAATTGAAATAACAAGGTAGAATAGCAATTGAAATTGGAATTTCTTAATTGATTCTGAGATCGAATTTCACAATCATTATGGGCTTATCGTCTGGTATGGATGGGCTGTTTTATCATTGATGTCAGTCTCAAATGCAATTAATTTTGATTTTATTAGTTTTTCTAATGCTTATGACGACCTGAGCGTCAGTATTTGAAATAAACTAAATGAACGAGTAATTATTCCTGTGTTAATTTAACGTAATTGCTTAATAAATAAAGATCCTGCCATTTTTCCATATTCAAATAATTCCAAAGGTCCCGGAATCCGAACCCATAACAGCCAGGGTGGCAAATATGAGCCAGACGCCCAGAGTTAAACGAATGAGCTTTTGAAATATGAAAAAAATAAATTTTTAAAATTTAGTTTTGCCCCTGTCGAAATAATCTCTAAGATCTGGGGTGGTTCTATGACCAGAAAATTGACGAATATTTTCAAGGTGCTTGAAGTCCACCGATCATATCCTTGCAAAAGGATAATCTAAGCAATCTTTAAAGGTAATTTGGTCTTTATAGATCATTTTTGGTCAGTCTACCTTAGCTGCCATTTCGGTCCTGCTGCCAGATTGTACAAGAGGGAATGCAATGCCAGGCGATTTTGGGTTTCTTACCATCTTATAGTCCTACTGCCTTAGCCTTAGCTAAACTGTGTCTCTTGGGCTTAAAAATTAATGTCCCTTTTGTTATTCAGCTGGTTTGGTTTATTAATTTAATATTAGTTAATAATTAGCTAAATTAAATTAGGAGATCACGATATCCCGGTGGTTAGGGAGTTTTAGACTCTCGGCTCGTAGACCTCGCGGTCATGGGTTCGATTCCCACCGTTCGCCGTGGGAATGTCTGTCCCCTCACTTAAAAAATTCTGTTTATTCTCTGTTCAAATTATAAGATTTTTAAAATTTAGTTTTGCCCCTGCCAAAAAAAGCCCTATGTTAAGGAGTTCTGTGACCAGCAAATTTACATAAGGCACAAAGCGTTTTAAGTCCACAGGTCATATCCTTTCGAAAGGGCAATCTACGCTGTACTTAAACGTAATTTCGGCAGACGGTTTTTATCCATGCCGTTATTTTATGTTAAGGCAGATGTTTTGTTTTGTAAACATTTTTTGTACTAATAAAATAATACTTAAACGTAATTTGGCCGGTACGATTATTTTTGTTCAGCCAAGCCTTCCTGGAATTTCGAAACACTTTTGATATTGTATTGCCAGGCGATTTTAGGTTTCTCGTCACCTTATAGTCTTAAGGACTTAGCGGTGGCTCTTGGGCTGAAAAATTAAAATGCCCCTTTTCATAATCAGTTGAGTGACTTTAAAATAGTTTATTAGTTTAGTATTAGTAATTTTTTTAAATTAAATTGAGGGACGCGGTAGCCAATTTGTTAGGGCGTTAGACTGTCGGTTCGTAGACCTCGCGGTCATGGGTTCGATTCCCACCGTCCGCCGTGGGAATGTCTGTCCCCTCACTTAAAAAATTCTGT
This sequence comes from Cimex lectularius, assembly GCF_000648675.2. Lineage (NCBI taxonomy): Eukaryota > Metazoa > Arthropoda > Insecta > Hemiptera > Cimicidae > Cimex > Cimex lectularius. The sequence goes on from NW_019392776.1 coordinate 1,457,660, forward strand.
TTATTTACGTACCATATGGTAAAGAAGAGCATAAAATAAAAATAAAATTAAAACCAGTAAAGATCGTTGAGTTTTCTCCGAGAGGTCTGCGGCGAAAGTGTAGTTGGGATATCGATCATTTTTTATCTTATCCAAGGTCTGGTCTTTTGACACGTTTCTGCTTTCCGCCATCTTCACTGGTGGGTAAGGATATAAGATGGTGAGAAAGCTAAATGCGTTTGACAGACCAAAACAGAGAGGTTGAGCTTGAATGTGTGGAAAGATTTTATTTTTCAATAGTTTAGTCTGTTTATCCGCTTTTCGCCTTTATATTCTATCTGTCAGCGTTATCATATTCCAAGGAGGCTTGGCAAACCAAACATGATATTTAACGATCAACTTATCTTTAAAGAATATTCAGATTATCCTTTGACAAGGATCTGATCATCCGACATCCATCATGTTGGCGTAGGCACACTTCGCAGAGCCAACCGGAATCTTTGACACCAGTTTATAAAATGGTGATGTTAATTGAGACATCTATTAACTCCAGTTGAGTAAAACTGTTGTGGTTATGGATTTTTTTTTTATTTGTTGGAAACCGTCCTGGCTTGGGTGTGGTTGTACCCATTAGAAACCCGGACGCGGCTCTGAAGAATCCTTTTGTCCGTTGGACCGGACAGCACGATTAAATTATTCAACGGGGAAGGCAAAGCTCATACTTTGAATTATAATTGGAAGAATGTCGAAGTGACAACCCGGAGGGATGGACGGTGAATGGGACAACGAACTGGGACCAGAGGGTTGAGTTGGAAACCAGAAATGCCAGATCAAACAATGAGAGTTTTTTTCTTCAATCTACGTTCACCTCAATAAAAGTCTTTATGACTAAAGAAAAACAGCGAGAACAAGCGGTTCGAAGAATCGGCAAGGAATCGGATGATCTGGCTTGATTTTCACTTTCATAATTTGACTTTATAAACCTTAATAGTCACAATAGTGAGTGCAAGTGTTTGCTGAACTACTGTCTTTTTCCTTTTAAAATACTTTGGTGACTGCATCCAAAACCTCCAAAAATCAGGAGAAATTCAAAGAACAACTGCTACGGTTTAGTAGGACGGAGTAGGCCCATGAATACCTTAGTGGCTTGATCCCACTCTACAGCCATCCGTTTTACCCCGTGTTTCATCACAGAATATGTTAGACAAATTGAAAGAACTGGACGAATTCCAGAGGTGCGAGACACAATTAACTCATAATTAAAGAACCCTTTTACCACTTGCATTGTATGGTATACCGTTGGGCTCCAAAACCAAAACCGGTTCAGGTATATTTTGTCCACGCCCAAAATATTAGGATCAACCTCATAATTACAGCTCTTCTTTCAAGCCGAAATGCATGCTACTAATGTTTGTACCATAGGAATTCTTAAAAGTGACATAAGATCAGACAGCCAAGTGGCCCAAAACGTGTTAGCACGTCCAATTGGACTTATGATCAGTTAGTACACCCAAAACTCCCAAAACCTGGCCAATCATAATAGCCTAATAATATCATGGGTTCAAGAGCAACAAGCAGACCATATCTAAAGAAGGATCATCAAGATCGACTACAGTCCTGAAACCTGCGATCGGGATAACAAGATATGTTTACACGAAGGAGATTGAAACGGAATATAAAAGTGCCAGACACAGTAAACTCATGATTAAAGAACCCTCGTCAAAACTGGCTAACACATTGCTACAGCTAAACAGGGTAAAACACTGGGAAGTGATAGGACTTTATGCCGGTTATTGGTATCTGAGAAAACATCTATATTATGGCTGTATTTAACAATGAACCCACTTGAAGGTTATGCAATGAGGAAAAAACTGCCATATTATCTCGGACATGTCCGCAACTGATCAATGGCGGCATAATCTAGGGTATGATGGGTATGACCTGGGAAAAAGACTTGCAACAACTGTCAATTACCTTCTAATTTTTAAAAGAAGGATAGAGTTAGTTGTCGGAGGAATACCAATCCCAAGCTTTCAAGTACCCTTATCATCATCATCATCATTCTACGTTGAACATAACATTGAAGTGTATAGGTAGGGTTTTGTACGAACTACAGAGCATGTCGCACTGCTGCCATCAAAATGGGACTATTGTCTCTATTGCTTCTCATGTATGAGTTTTAGGACTCTATCCTGCTTTAAGCTTTTTAAAGAACCTAGAAACCTAGTCCTTACCATTCACAGTAGCGTATAATAACTGTGGTTTACTCTTGTTCTTGGCAGAATATACAGACTGTTCTCTTCAAATAGAAATATTTTTAAGTGTTTGTTGAGTCGGCATTGCCCTTAGGAGGCTTAGACATAAAACTGACTTGAATTCGGCTCGGGCTTACTGCAGGTCTGTAAGTTTAAGCAAGACTTTTACATATCCCAGGGCATCTACGCCTTTCAATACCTTACCCGGTCTTATCTCAGGTGACGCTTACAACGGGAAAGAAAGGAGTTTCGCGTATGTCATATTTATACAATTTAGAATTGTTGACACGATTTCCTTTTCTTTAAAGCTCAGCGAGTACTGCTGGTGGGGCGTCAGACCTGACTATAAAGAACAAACTATCATTGTACAAAACTTCGACCCATTGGGACATACGAAGTGGAGCTTTGAGGAGTCAAGCCATCTAATGCCCAACTAAGCCAAACATTCCAATCAAAAGTCCCTAGAAGAATTTTCCAATCCTTACTACGCTTCTAATTTTACTATGCTCAATGACCCTAACATTCTTTTTCAAGTTTCACTCCAATCTTTCAACCCGTCCTACTGATCAAGCCCTTTCCTTTCAGTCCAAGTTCCCTCCAATGCAACCAATCTTTTCAATCAGATGTCCTCAGTAGAATACTCCAATTTCCTTACTACTTCTGTGATCTCACTATCCTCAATGACCTTCATCCTTCGTTAGATAATTGATCCGTTCCTACTTTCTCAACTTTCAACCCGTTGTACTGCCCATGCCGTGATTACTAAACACTTTCATCTCAACCTTCAAGCGCATTCAATCCTTTTAATCAAATGCACTCAGAAGAATTTTCCAAGCTCCTTACTACGTCTCTAACCTCACTATGCACAATGACCCGAACGTTCGGTTTAACCCATTCTACTGCTGAAGCCAGCCTCTTCACTACCTTCGATCCCAAGAACCGTCACGCCTAACGACGATAGGTCGAGACCTCCTTACCCTTAATCCGGTGACAGATTGAGTGAGTCTTCTTATAACACAATATATCCTCCGGGTGCGTCCACAGTGTTAATGTTGTAAAAAGAACAATTCGTACATGATGCAAATGAATATTTATTTTAAAAAAAGTTTAGCTGAGACTTTCAAGTCAATGCCTTTTCCCTGCCCACACTTATTTAGTAGTTAATTTGTTACTAATCCAAACAATAAAAAACCTTATTTGAGAAAATTATGGATATTAATTGCAAACAAATTAATGGTTATCTCACATACTGTAAATTTCCTTCTCATGGCCGTCAGTGAAATCATTCAGAAAAATAGCAAACAGTCGGGGGTTGAGGAGACATCCCAGCTTTAGACAGTTTGTTATAATGAAATGCTTGTTTTCGTCCATTCTTCATTCACACCGACGAAGTACAAACTTTGTATGGAATATGGATATTGATATATCTACCATAAGAAAACAACTGAGACATCAATCGTTTAATCTACAGAAATGATGTAGGGTTGAATAAAAGCTTAAAGAGATATAACCTTGACAACGGACGACAGCTCGGATTGCGTTTGAATTGATGTGACCATAAGTCATAGTGTCTTCAGCTTTTTCATATCTGACATTTTATCAATTGGCGCGGTGAGCATAATTTCGGGCATAATAATCGACACTGAACCGGAAATTTTTACAGTCTAATTAACCCAAACATTCCTAGTATTTATTGTTTTTTTAACATTCGCAGAAATCTATTGTCACCTGAGAATGGAATAGTGAACAAACTCTCTTATCTTGGTCCAAGACACACAGGACACGATAATAAAGAAGAGGCTGATAGACTAGTAAGTGATAGGTCCTTGGCAGCACCAGTACCAGAACCCTTCTGTAAAACTGTTCAAAATTAATACCTGGTGGAACAATATCCCAGAACAGAGATTAAAATACTTTATGAAAAAGTCCTGTTTAAACTTATTACAGACCAGCTGCACAAAATCCAAACAGACACTCAAGACCGTTGAAGGTCTGCTAACCAGACATTGCCGACTCAGGAAGCGCTTAAAAATCTGTTTCAGCCAAGAAGAATGGGAAACCTCAGTTCTTTGCTACTGTGAATACCTGGTAAGGAAAAGGTCCAGCTGGATAGTGACCTCTAACCCATAAGCACAATACTATTTTGATGGTACAAGATACTTTCCTATCCTCAGTATCTCCTACCTCAGCAACTGGTTATCGAAGACTATTCTAGTTGTTTACTACCATTAAATTTTTGATGCCTTTGATGTTATAGTGATCAATTAATTAGGTTATATTAATCAATGATGATAACAATACTTGGAAGCGGGGGTTTGGTTTCTATAAACACTGCTGACTTTTGATTTATTGTACGTTTGCCAGTTCCTTAGTTCAATTCATTGACTGTTATTCATGCAGTTTCCCTGGTCATATTTGTACCAAGCTTGTCACCAATTGGTATTCACTTGCACTCCACCCTCGTGGCTTATTGTACTTTTCCGCTTTTGAGGGAGGCCATTGTAGAAAACCCATTGCCGCACCAAGGAATAGGGAATGCTTTAGTTTGACTGAGTCAGCAAAGCCGGACTGTCTTACTTTTTACATTTTCAGGTTTTGAATACATATCTACTTCTTCGCCCTCGCGCTTTCTCTTCTTTCCCCTTGGAGTAGAATCATCTTCGGTGTCTTGGTCAACCTGGAAGCTCTTCCTCTTCAATATCTTCATCTTCCTCTTCTTTTGAACCTTCACCATCATAATCATCTCCTTCAATTCCTTCGTCAAGGTTATCCTTGTAAACGGCTTCCAAGCCGAGTTCCTCTTCTTCTAGACCTTCAACGACCTCTTCTTTTTCCTGATCTTCATTCTCTTCTTCTTCACTCTCTGTCTTCGATTCCGTTTAAGGAATTACCCTCCTGTTCTCTATATTCAGCTTCTTTAGCGTCAAAACCATCTAAATATTTAAAGCAAGGAAGGAGCTTGACAATCTGTTCACGATAATTTTCTATAGTAGTGACATCTTTGTTGAAAAATAAATTCTTTGAATGGTTCTAATGTTTCAAGATCTGTGATTTTGTTTCCACTCAGGTTCAAATATATGAATTTAGGGCTCGTCTGAAGAAGGTTCAAACCATTTGAAATACGGTTGTCGCTCAACTCCAACTTCTGCAAGTTTGGTAACTTCGGAAAACCTTTGAGACTAGTCAGCCCTACATTTATGAGCCGGACTGGCTTCGTTTTATTGAATGTCTCGACAGTGCTGACTCAGTAGGCACATAAAAAAATATTGGTAATGGCAGAAGACTATGTAGGATCTGCTAAAAAGAGAAAGAAACCATCGTATATTTTATGTTATTGTAAAGGCCTAATAAGAAGTTTTCTCCTCACGGGCAAATAAAAAGTCAGTACAGAAGACATAAGAGACGAGTAGTGTCAAGGCTAATAAAAGAACATAAAACTAGATAGCGAGCTACTAAAATCCATATGTGGAGGGGCAGTCTGAATATGTTAACCTTTCAAATAATCCAGTTTATAAGATGAGTTTATTAGTATTTGCTCTGCTTTGTAATGTTTTTGCGGTCAACTTTTTTTTCAAGAACGTTGTACAGAAAAGAATTTTCAAGAAGAATAAGAATAAATTGAATGTCTGATACCTGGTAGGCATTGAAAAAGTAAAGTATTGATTTCCGACCCTGCTCGCTTAATCTAAAAATAATATTCAAAATAAATTTAATAAATAAATGCTGTTCCGAGTTTCCTAGGGGTATTGAGTTTGCATGAAGGAATATCACGTGACCCAGTGATCGTTTTAGGCGTTAGCTGTGACCTACATAACGGACCGGGAGAGCTTCTCACCCCGCGCAGGGCCACCTCGGCCGATGTTGTCCCGAAATAAATCCACTTTTCCATAATGCATAGGGAAAACATTATATAAAATTATACAATGTCATTTTGGCCGAGGTGATTTCACGTTTGTATCCACTTTCACACCGATCGATTCCGAATTACGATGGGATGATATGATCTAAGGTGGTTCTGGACGGAGACCCGATCGTGTCAGATGGTATCGACGTTTCGGTAAAAATTAGAGAATTGTAAGTGGGATTCTCCTTGGGAGGATTCGCCTCCCGCAAATGGCCCAGGGCTATATTGATCTACCTAGGAGCCCACCGAGTGAACTTCACATTCAAACGACCTCAAATATATCGGTCGCACTCTCACGAAATCCACCTCTTTCGGCACGTAAAAATATTTAGCGTAAAGACGGGTGAAACGTAATATTCACGGGTGAAAGAAAATCGTTTGGAAAAACCTTACAGGAAAATAAATAGTAATTGAAATAAAAAATTCCAATCCAGATTTACATGGATTTCATGGTCGGCGATAATCGTCGAATGACGAGCTCCACAACAAAACGGGTTTGTTAAAACTATTCGCCACGCTCAACAATGTAATAATGGAGCGAGACAATGAAAATATACACTAGTTATAATATTTTGTGACTTGTAAATAAAAAACATGCTAGGGTGCAAGAAGTTTGACCTTAAATAAATGTTTAAATAGTAATATTTCATATTTAATTTGTAAGTTGAATTTTCGTATTGACAAGTATATATATCTAATGCAGATTTTCAAGCTACTTCCATTTTTTAAAGGTATTTTATATGATTTATTTACACAGTAATCGCTACTAAAAAGTATTGGGAACTATAATGGCGTTGAACAACTTGAGTTTCAACTCTGTTTTTTTCTAAAGAATAATTTTTTAAAACGGAGACATATAGAGAAAGAGAAAGAGAAAGAGAAAGAGAGAGAGAGAGAGAGAGAGAGAGAGAGAGAGAGATTAATTGAATGATTATCGCTTTAATTAACTATCACTGAAGGTTTGGTCTCTAGGACTACTCTTACACCTAAAGTGAAATTACAGCAACATGATAATAAATGGCAATGAGAGAGAGAGAGAGAGAGAGAGAGAGAGAGAGAGAGAGAGAGAGAGAATGTGTGTATGTGTGAATGAGTGAGAGGGAGGGAAAGGGAGAGGGAGGGAGAGAAAGAAGAAGCAGAAAAAAGATACAGAAAGAGTGAGAGAAAAAGAGAGGAAAAGAAAAGGAAAAGAAAGAAAGAGATAGAGAGAGATAGACAGAAAGATAGATAGATAGAAATAGATAGATAGAAATAGATAGATAGATAGATAGATAGATAGATAGATAGATAGAGAGAGAGAGAGAGAGAGAATGTGTGTGTGTGTGAAAGATGTTTATAGTTAAAGAGTAAGTGAGGGTAACAAGTGAGTGTTTTTGAGAGGTATAGATCGATAATATGTGAGTGTGTGAATGAGTGAGAGGGAGGGAAGGGGAGAGGGAGAGAGAGAAAGACAGAAAGAAGAGGTAGAAAAAAGATACAGAAAGGGTGAGAGAAAAAGAGAGGAAAAGGAAAGGAAAAGAAAGAAAGAGATAGATAGACAGAAAGATAGATAGAGAGAGAGGGCGATGGAGCGGGAGAGAGAGTAAATAAGAGTACGTGAACGAGTGAGTGAAAGAGAGAAGGAGTTAGAATGTGTTCTGATATAGACATATAGATGAAAATTAAGCGAGAGTGAGCGAGGGAGAGAAAGACCGGCAGCCCTACGGCGTCTGTAAACAGAGAAGGAAATGTAGGTCAAGTTGTTTGATGACTCAAAGATACCGACTTGTGTGTAATGTGAATGAAAAAAAAGAAACCGGTTTGACTCACAAGGTTGCAATTTGTTAGATGGGCGGCATTTTAAATCCGGTTTAAACAGTCACATGTGCCGTGACGACTTCGCGATGACATTGGCGGCCAGTCGTAGGACAGACATTATTTATAACCCAATTCATTTACCACTAATTGTAAGACGTCCAATCAAAAAAGCCACATTAATAATGCCAATGGGGGGAGGTCAATATTCTTTAATTACTAATGCTACTATTGACTGAATGCTAGTACAAAAGTTGCACTGTTTTGAATTTTTTTTTTTTGGGGGAGGGGATGTACAATGGCAATTTGTTCCTTTCGTGGATTATATAATTATGTTTTAATCGTTTGAAGATGTATGAAATTCAACCATATTTGTCACATCTCAAGGGTTAATAAACATAATCCAAAACAAACTATAGTTTAGATATGGCGACAATTCTTCTGTTGAAAAGCGCCAAAGCATAATGCTGTTTATAGTTCAAGTTTACCAAATGTTTTGAAAAAGGGAGGAGTTAAAAAAAAAATCTGATGTCGAAATAAAATCGTCATAAAATATTGATTTTATCGTCTCCCTAAAATTGTCGAAACTTCGATTTAGAACGACCTGCTTGTTCGAAAAACATGTTTAAAGATGCTAATAGAATCGTATTTAATTTAAGGAAGCAATATTGAGGCATCGATCAGAGTTTAGTAATGGCAAAAAAAAAAAAATCAATCAATGATTCAACGAGATGGATTCCCAGAAGCGCTCCATCATACAACAAAAACCTACCTGTAATTTCTTATCAGTGATACATGTGTGTGGAAAGAAAAAAAATTGCACGGCGTTACCCGAGGCATTGTAGGGGAAATTTACATACTTTAGATGACAAGATACTATCCGGGGAAACAATCTATTTTATATAATAAATTGTCGAACCCGCAAAAAAAGGCTCCCTTGTGGATTGATCTCATTTAACATGACAATCATACACGCACACAAAATTGACCTGACATCAATATATATAAATTCAATAGGAACTTAAGACAGCCCGAAATATTACGCAAAAATTATTAAATACTATTTTATTAGGTTTCGTGGTCCGCTTGACCAAATAAATTATTTTCAATTAATTAAGGTTTTGGTTGAGAAAAAAAGTCGTCACAAGCGGGATTCGAAGGTCGTGGGTTCGAATCCCGCTTGTGTCGCCGACTTTTTTTATCTCAACCAAAACCTTAATTAATTGGAAACTAAATACTATGTTAAAACCGATACTGAACGATATTTTCAATTATGAATAGGCGTATAATTTCATAGTTCGTCATTTAATTTAATGGGATTTGGCATTGGTACAGGGCCAACCGGGCTGTAATAAAACTTTCATAATTTAACCCCCTTTTTTTAACGCTCGGACGTCAAAAGACGAAATTACCCAGGAAACGAGGGAACCAACGTTATGGAATAAATGAAGGCGGAGGGTTGGCGTAGGCGTCATAAACAAAAAATGTGGTTCACAGCCATTACAGGATAATGTTTAAAGCGCACCCCTAATATTTTTATAAGCTCCAATTTATACTGCGATAACACTTTTTACATAATCATAAAATTGAATAAATTAGGCAATTTGAGAAGTATATGTATGAGAATGTAAAAATGTAAAGTTCCTGTTTTAAAATGTTTAACGTCCAAATGCTCGTTGGTTGTCGAAAACGAAGGGTCAGAAACACTTTAAAATACCTTTTTTTCATATTATTCTCAAATAACATTTCATGAGTTGATCCGGGATTCGAACCGAGAACGACTAGCGTGGCAAATATGAGTCGAACGCCCTAACTCCCCTCCCCCTCCCAAAGATTTAACGAAGACTTTTAAACAACAGGTCTTAAATTCTCAACTGACCCCACTTAGAATACCTATTTTCAAATTAATTCAAATAAAAATCAAAGGGTTGTCCTGGGATTCGAACCAAGAACCGGTGGCGTATCAAATATGAGTCAGACATCCACTCTACCATTGCCAAATGGAGAATGAATGAGATATTTCAAATATAAAAAAAATAATATTTAAGAAATTTAGTTTTACCCCTGCCAAAGAAAGCGTTCAGCTCTTGGGTGGTTATATAACCAGCAAATCGACGAATCTTTTCATCGTGTTTTAAGCCCACCAAGCAGATCCTTTGAAAACGATTTCTAAGCAATCTTTAAAAGTAATTTGGTCATAGCAGATCATATTTTATATACGGCGGTCCTCGGTTCAATTTTGAAATCGCTGTACAGGAGGAAAAACAGAGGGAAAAGAGGATAAAAAAAACGACCATTCAGGTCTGCTCAACCCCAATTTATTTAGTCTGTCGTAAGCTTTTAGTTTCTCACTATCTTATAGACTTACCCAGCTCTAAAGATGGCCGAAACGCGTCCGTTGAAGGCAGACCAAAAATAATCGATAATGGCCAAATTGCGTGTTCATTAACCTGCAGACGGCATGTTGAAACAGGAATCTTTACGGGTTATTTTTATGTAATTGATTTTTTCTATAGCCAAGCTGGTAAGTGAATGAATAGAATTTGTTTAAAGGAGGGGAAAGAAATTTCCTCGGCGAACGGTGGGAATCGATCCCTCGACCGGCAGGTTTACAAGCCGCAAGTCTAACGCCCTAACCCTTGGGTCCCTCAATTTAATTTGGCTAATTACTAACTAATAATAAACTAATTTAAACTCACCCAGCTGAAATTTAATTTAAAAAAATTTAAAAGGGAAAATTTAATTTTTCACCTCAACAGCCACCGCTAAGGCCATTAGGGGTATAAGATGGCGAGAAACCTAAAATTCCCTGGCATTACAGTGTGAAAGATGTTCCGAAATTTCAGGACGGCTACGATACGAAAAACGATCAGTAACGACCCAATTACTTTTAAATATTGCTTAAATTGTTTTTGAAAGGATAAGTCTGTGGACTTAAAATACTGCGACTTACGTGAATTTGTGAATTTGCTGGTCATAGAAACACCTCTAGCTTAGAGCTTTTTCTAGCAGGTGCAAAACTCAATTTTGAAAATTTAACATTTTTCGTATTTAAAATACCTCACACATTCTTCTATGGGCGGTGGCCGTCTGGTTAGGGCGTCCAACTCGTATTTGCCACCCAAAGTGGTTCTGGGATCGAACTCCGGGACAACTTTTGAAATTTTATTTGTGAATAATATGGAAAAGTAATTTACCTGACAGGAATTCTTTTACTTTAACTTAATGAAACGGTATTTTTTAAGGGATTGGTCATAAAATCCAAAGTCGACGGTAGGAATCGAACCCTTAACCGCTTGATTGCCGCTGTCTTGTCTATAAAGGTTAAACTTTGTACGCGCTTCAAATAATATAAACAATTTTTGACATGGATTTAGATATTTAAAAAAATAAAATAAAATAAACTCATCAAAGAAACAGAATCGATGAAAAATATTCCGACAATCATCGCCCGAGATGAAAACGTTTATTTCTTGGAAAACACCCCTGGCCCTTTTCGCTTTTATGTACCAACTCGACCATTGTACTGCTACATGATTTCTAACAAAAGGTAATTTTTTTTCGACTTTTTTTAAACAAATTTTTTTTTACACGTGCTCGTTTTCCTTTATTTCTGAACTGAATTTTACCCGGGTTGGTTGTCACAAAGGTGTATTGATTTTCTTTTTGTATTTTTTATAACAACCAATGTATTTGATTTAAGCGCCCTGCACTGTACATCGCAAATAACAAGCTATAGACTTCCTTCAAAGTCATATAGGTTCAGGTCATAATGGCCAATTACGGCCACTTTCACTAAGATGGTGGCCGTTCAAATCAATCACGCCAGACATATAAATGTGTACACTATATTGAGTATGTGCATATGCATATGTACATCATTGTAAATAACATAATTTTTGCTTCTTGCATTTTTTATGCAGCTGTAAAATAACTATAATCCAAACCTACAGTTCTAACGAAAATTTATCTATGCGTGTCTCTCTCACTTACACACTATCAGTCTTTGTTAAACTTACTCATTTTCTATCTTTTATGACCTCCCGGTAAAATGTTCTAACAATTCAGTGTTGAAATTGAATTCTTAGCATTGTTCTTCGTCTTCGTTTCACTTTTACCGTGTTTTATGATTTAGTATTTAAAAGGGTTCGCCATGAAAGTTAGAAATTCCCGAACCATTCAACCCTCAATTTTCACGGCCTATTTGTCCCAAATACTTCCCCCCGACGTGCTGAAGATTAATTAATCGAACAACATAAAAAGACCTTTCAAAACTTTTCCTATTGAAAAGATGCCTAAAGAATTAAAAGAAAAAGGTACTATATCTGTTTTGCAATTTAGCGTTTTGTCGAAAAATGGTAATAACAATTTTTGTTACAATGTACCTATATTGAAAAACGGGTTTTTTTTTACTGTTAACAAGTGGGCAAAAGTTCAATCAAATTTTATTGTAAATATGGGTTTTCAAGAATAAAATATTCAAGCAAAATGTGTGGTTTTCAGTGACCGTTACTTAATGATTATTTGGAGGTCGAGAGATGCGGTCCGGTGTGACGTAGGTTTTAGAAAAACATTTTCTTTATCGTGCCAACGTTTCGATCTTTATTGAGATCATCTTCAGGTTCCTGAAAAAAGCCGGTCTTCAGGATGGCGAGTTGTAAGTTTTTGAACGAACACCAGAACATTTGATTCACAAAAAAAAAAAAAAAAATTGGAACCACTTTTTTTTTTGAGGGTTCGCAACAGCAGAGGTAATATAAACCCTCAGGGTGCCGGTGCTTTAAAAAAAAGCCCATTTGTAAATTTGTCGGGTTCGAATGCAGGGCTGCTGGATTCGAACCCAGGACCTTCCAGTCCACCTTCCAGTTATGAGCGCCGTGTCAACGTCTAAACCGTTGCAGCCACCGACGCGCCACTGGAGCCACTTTTAAAGCTCCAAATCCAATGAAATCATTTTCATTCTACGCTGGAAAGTCTTGTTTAATCAAAAATTATAACTCGATTATAACAATTTTTTTACGAGGGTTCGGAACAGCGGAGGTTATATCAACCCTCGGGGTGCCGGTGTTTTTGAAAAAAAAATTTTGTAAGTATGTCAGGTTCGAATGCAGGGCCGCTGGATTCTAACCCGGGACCTTTACCGTGATGAGCGTCGTGTCAACGCCTAAACCGTTGCGGCCATCGACGACCCCAATATTACAATTTTAGTTACCTACTTTCAAAAACCATAGATTTATGTTACATTGTCCTTTATATTCATCCTCGTAAATAATTACTGGGATATCTAGACGAGATAACACGTTCAGGGTTCCTGAAGATGATCTCAATAAAGATCGAAACGTTGGCACGATAAAGAAAATGTTTTTCTAAAACCTACGCCACCCGAAAGCATCTCACGACCTCCAAATAATCATTCAATAAAATATTTATAAGTGTAGGGTTAATAACTAATATTACTTACTACTTATTACTCGAAAAGTTTTTAATTTCAAAAGATAGTTCTTACGAACAGAAGAAAACAAAGAACTTACTCATCTGATATTCTATGTCGAGTATCTCCGTCCTCAAGGCTCCATCCATAATCCGTGTAACAATGCACTGGAAACTAGAAACCGTACGGTGTCTCGGCGAAACTACAGCACCGGTTAGCCGGTATATTTCCGTCCTTTGGTTGGAAAAAAAGCGGACCAGTAGGTGAAAAAAAAAGCGTGACTCGACTGCCTAATTCTACTCTGAGATCACGCATGTCCTTGCCAACGTTTCATAACTAAAAGTAGTAGAAGAGTGGGCGCCCTCGGCGGCACTCCCGTCTTGTCCGCGTAGCCCACATCGTGCAGAACGTGGAATTCACTTTGTTTGTATATTTTTCGATTACCAGTCTATTATCGTCAAATCAACTTAAAACAAGATTTAGACAGAAAAATATTTCAAACCGAACACCCAGGGTTTCAGGGGACACAGGGTAACATAAGTACTAGTGAACATAAGTAATCAAGCCATTCTGAAAAATCTTTTGTAAATCATTCGTAAAAAACTGAAAATAATGAAATTTAGTATGTACAAAATAAGCTTTTCTGACGTGTACTAGCTTGATGGGAAGTATGATAGGCTTGACTTAAAGCACAATAATAAAAAAAGACGTTTCATCTGACTTGAATACGTCGAAGATCAACAGCCATCACGGACAAAATTTCTAAAGTAGTTTTAGAAAATGCTTCTTGCGAGTGAACTCAAAAACTACGCAACCTAGGAAAAAAATTTAAACCACCTAGGAAAAACGTTAGATATTGCAAAAAATCGACATTGCTTTATGTCAAAAATGATTTTTGATTTTGCCATTTAAAGTAACAACAGTTTTTCGAACAGATAATTTTCCTGATTTTCTGTTTAACTCACTTCTACTCAATGGATTTGCATTTAGAAGAATGTTTCTTTTTTAGGAGAGTCTGAACTTTCAGTTCAAGCTTAAACTTCGAAGTTCAAAGTTCAACCTCGTTTCGATACTTATGCAAGGTCATTAAATTGCTAAGAAAAGAGGCCCACAATTAGCCATATTTCGATGCCATTTTATCAAAATCTATTCGGTCTATTACAACCTACCTTTTTTGTTTTATTTTTCTTAGGGTATTACGAATTTTTAGTTATCGACTTTTAAAAATAGTGAAACGTTAATATTTCTTTTTGGTATTTTTTTTTTAAACCGCTGGCTACAAGTATTTGCGTATTTCTGCTTTATAAAATGAAAAAAGTATCGTTTCAGTATGATGAAGAAAATAGTAGAAATGTGTACCGAAAAGTGAAAAAGGACAGCTCTATTTGACAAAATTTTGCACATTTTCTTAATATAAAAAAATTAATTTTCTGATACATTTTCTCAAAATCTATTCAGTCTATTAAAACGACATTTTTTCGATAGTATACTATAAATTAGACACTAGAGTTAACAAAAATTAAAATTCTTTCATTTTTGTCAATAAACTAAAGTTGTGACAAAATTTTACACCTGTTACAATACAAAGAAAAATCTATTGGTCTACTGACGGGTGGTTTTTTTTAAACCGCTGGCTACAAGCATTTGCATATTTTTGCTTTATAAAATGAAAAAAAGTATCGTTTCAGTATGATGAAGAAAATAGTAGAAATGTGTACCGAAAAGTGAAAAAGGACAGCATTGTTGGACAAAATTTTACACATTTTCTGATACATTTTCTCAAAATCTATTCAGTCTATTAAAATAACATTTTTTCATTAGTATACTATAAATAAAAATTATTTAATTTTTAACAATAAACTATCTTTTTGTTTTTTTTTCTTATCGTACTACTAATTCTTATTTATTGCCTTTTAAAAATAGTCAATCGTTAATTTTGCTCAACAGACGTAAGTTATGACAAAATTTTACACCTGTACTTTATACAAAGAAAAATCTATTGGTCTGCTCCTGGCTGTTTTTTTTTACCGCTAGCTACATTTTACTGCTACATTTTACTACTTTTGCTATATAAAATGAAAAAAGAATCGTTTCAGTATGATGAAATGTTCTGTAGAAATGTGCACCGAAGGTTGAAAAAGTACAATTTCTTTATTTCTTGATCTTTTCCTTTGCTGCCCATTTATCTATTCGGTCTATTAAAACCAATTTTTTCCTTAGTTTACTATAAATTAGACATTAGAGTTAACAATTCCTTAATTTTTGACTATAAACTATTTGTGATACAATTTTACGCCTTTTCTTTATATCAAACTAAAAGCAAAAACAAAAAAAATGATTTCCCTGCTTCTGGGTAATACGCTCGCTATGAACGTTTGTGTATTATTGGTTTATATGGTTTATAAAGTGGGAAAAGAACCGTTTCAATATGATGAAGGCAAAAAGAGGAAATGTGAACTGAAACAAGAATTTTCCGCTCATCGAGCTAGAATCTTTCCCTCTGCCCGATTTACTCCATAAAAACTTAATCAAAATAACACCGATTCCTCTTGAAGTTGTATATGTTTTATTTTGGAATTTATTTTGATACATAATATACATAAAAAGCCGGTCTTCAGGGTGGGGAGTTGAAAGTTTATGAGCGAACACCAGAACATTTGATTCACAAATTTGAAAAAAATATTCGAACCACTTTTAAAGCTCGAAATCCAATGAAACCATTTTCATTTTACGCTGGAGAATTTGTAGTTTAATAAAAAATTTCGATTATTACAATTTTAGTTACATACTTCCAGGAACCATAGATTTATGTTACATTGTCCTTTATATTCCTCCTCGTAAATAATTACTGGGATATCTAGATGAGATAACACGCATGACATTAAGACAGTTTAGGCCGTAATAAATTCATTCTATAGTAGGAAAATATTTATTATGAGAAAAAGTTGTTTTATTGGATCATTCTAAGTTAATTAATTTAGCTAATCTAAGAGGCACCGTTGTTTAACGAAACATGAGCTCAATATCCTTAGTATTACTGATTTTCTCGAGACGATCCAGTGGAAAAGAAACAAGATGCTTTGATTTTACGGCTCTCAATAATATCAGCTCTGGTCAATTTGATATGAAATGTCCAGATCCCGACTATAAGCTGGTCTTTTCCACATGTCCAGCTCTAACCCGTGCAGGAAAATAAAAACGTGTCCGGAAGGCGGAGAACGAAATTTGGCAATAGAATAACGAAATTTAAACCTGTCCGCGTTGGCATGGACCCCGGCTATATTTATGTACCTGATAGAATGTGCACATTGTCTATTCATAGAAACGGCCTGTTCCACTAGACTCCCGGCCTGCCTAATCCGCTTCATTCCTTTACATTCCCCCACAACCTTCACCTGATCGTACAATGCACAAAAATCACCAATAACTACCCCATAATATTAGAAAATAAAATAATATAAAGAGACTTACTTATGTTAATTAAGAGAATAGTGTTGTATTCCACTCACCACAGGGTATCATATTAGACCTGGAACAAAAGAAAAGCACATTATTGATCAATCAACATTTGATTAAAACGTTGTTTCGTTCTTTTCTGTACTTCTCAGCACATTCATTCGCTCACGTGGTAAAGTAAAAAAAAAGCTTTAGCTTTTACACAGAAGGGCTTTAGCGTTTCAACGAGCACGAGCAAAGTCGATTTGGCCTGACTTCAAAGCATCCACTACCCGTCTAGTGCTTATTTTGTCTTTTCAGACTGGTAATTCTCAGACATTCGTTACGATTGCAATTACCCAAATTGCAGACAGTTTCACATTAAACATGCCACAAATAATGCCTCGGAATTTTGACACGTACTTTTGGACCAAAGCCCGCGCATGAGTCCGACGTGGGGAGAACGTTTGCTCGCTGTATCCGACCTAATTGAAGGGCGCACTACCTTGGCTCCGTATAGAGTGCGTACCCACCCGATATAAGAATCGTGCTTGAGCACAGCAGCGAGTATTTGGGTCCTTTGTTCCGATTTTTGAAGGAAACGGAGTTGTTTTATTGAATAGTTTTGAATACCTAGCGTGTGTTGAGAGTGAATGTATTTATTGTCGTGAATGTGTAATGCAAATGGGCCTATAACGGAATATTGAATACCCCATCAACTCTCAATTAGGTTAGTTATATAATAGGTGTAAAAATTGTGGAGAATGTCCAGAACTCCATCACTAATTGAGTGAATGGTATTTAAATAGGAAAGAATGTATTTAAGAGTGAGTGAGAGTATATGATTGGGTACTGAATTGACCTAGCTGTTGACGAGACCTATAGATGTAGATGTAATTTCAGGGTATAGTATACTGCGCCCTTATAGAGCTATTGTATCCCCCGTGCTCTGCCTAAAGCTCATCGGTTAGTCCTATTTCATCAAGAAACTTGAGTAACAGGCCCGGTTTCAGTGGTTGAAGCTCTTCTATGGCCACATTGTACATCCCAAAACACTTCCTTCTGCGGTAAGTGTAGCACCGCAGTTTGTTAGTAGATGTGTTAGTGTCTCTTCTGCCTCTTTGCACAATCTGCACGTGCCAGTTTGGATTATTCCAATCTTCTTTAAGTGTCCATTTAACTTGCAGTGTCCTGTTAGGAATTCTATTAGGATTCGCAGTTTATTGCTGCTTCCCTTGACACATTCTGTAATTTCTTTCCTTCCGAAATTGGTTAGAAGATTCTTGGGTTGTCTGTGTCCAATGAGTAAATTCCATAGTTCCCTCATTTTCTTTTTGTCCTTCTGTCTGAGATACGCGTTAATAGTGTGGGTTCCTATCCTGTGACGAGACCTGACCTAATGGTCGATAATTTATTGTAAATTAAATAATCTCGAATTGCTTGTGGACTACGAGAAGTAATAGACTTAACTCCGTACACTTGTGTATGCATGTGCAGATTTAAGCTTGTATTAATCAGTAAAAATAGTATGACACTTAATGACACAAATATGTATGTTACTACTCTTAACCCCTACAGATTAATAACTTTCAATCGCATATGTTTTGTCCTTATTGATTTGTGAGAGCCCGACCTCGGTGGCTGGACGGATAAGGCCGAGGCCTGGCCCACCCGGGGTGGGTGATTCTCGAGGCCTGCTTGTAATTTATTGCAAAGTGCAAAAGCTGGAATTGCCGGTGGAAATCATGGACAAAGTACATGTATATGTGTACGGACATATGCAAATTTGAGTTTAGATAAATGAGCAATCAGGAATACCTCGAAATTAGATTGTAATGCTATTTCTCAAGTACTCCGAGAGTTTTGAGGTTCAAGACATCCAAGCTCAAATTCATCATCCAAGAAGCATCCTCAGAAATATTCCTATAAGAACTTTAATTATTTATACATGTGAACAAGGAATTGCCAACTTTCACTCAAGTCAGACTGTACCTAGACAGCTGACCGACGTCCCCACACAAGACTTAAGAGAGAACTTAACATAAGACTTAACAAATACAAAGACTTTTAGGTCCGAAATCTTTTTTCGACCGTCAAAACTAACACTCTAGAAGACGTGTGAGGTGTTTAGTGATCGTTATTTAATGATTATTTGTAAATCGTGAGATGCGGCCTGGTGTGACGTAAATCCCAGGCACTGAAGATGATCTCAATAAAGGTCGAAACGTTGGCACGATAAAGAAAATGTTTTTCTAAAACCTACGTCACACCAGACCGCATCTCACGATCTACAAATAATCATTCTAGAACACATTACTACGACTACTTTGAACATATGGAATTTAATTGACCGTGGGGTTCTGCAAAGCCATCCAATCAAAAGTCCTCCGATAAATTTTCAAAGCTTTATCACGTCACATACCTTACTACTCCAATCATAAGAATACTAGGAAGCGGGATTTGTGCTCCCCAGGCACTGCAGCCTTTTGGCTTATTGTACCTTCGTAGTTCCTTAGTTCAGTGCAATAGGCTCAATCCTTCTCCTTAGAAGTATCACGTCATTGACTGTCGCTACTACAATTTCTTTCCCTAAGTTTTTTTCGTATGTTGGGTTAAATCTCCATTGAGCTATTTCTTCGCATTAGAAAATGATATGGATGGCTGATTCCTCTTCCTAATTACATAATCTGCACATGAGATCAACTACTACGATGATGTGTAGATGTTTTCTCAGATGCCAGTGACAGGTTAGTAGTCCTATCACTCGTCTGAGTTTAGCCTTCTCCAGTTGCAGGAGTGATTTTGCCAGTCTTGATGAGGATTGTTTCATCATATGAATACTATGTCTAGCGCCGCTAGAGTTTATCCATTTCTCCTTTTGCTTTGTTTGAATCCATTCTGCGATGGAGGATTCTACATTTGGTTTTGTTATCCAAAGGATAGATTCGGGGCCTATGTATGGTATTGCTGATCCTCCTCTGGCCAGTCTGTCTGCTTTCTGGTTACCTAAAATTCCTCTGTGCCCTGGCACCTCAGGTTTTGGAAATTTTGGATGCATTCACTGACTAATTTTGATGTGTTTCTTTTACATACTAATGCTTTAGTGGCTGCTTGGCTTTGAGATCTTATGAAGACTTTTTTGCCATTGTAACCTGTTCTAAGATTTTCCAGATTCTATTGATGGCATGTATTTCTGCTTGAAAGATCGAAGTATACTTCCCTAATGCCCGATCCGGTTCGTTCATTTGTTTTGGAGCCATCTGTATACCATATCATTGTATCTGATGCTCTCCTGTGTTCTTCCTCTCCTTTTTAGTCCGTTGAGACTTTATAGGATGTTGTAAAGAATGTTTCTGGTATCATATAGTCAGTCCCCATTTCTAAGAATCCTGACGTTCCCGCATCCTCAATTTCCACCCCTAGTTCTTGATCCATTTTAACCCTTCTGCCCAAGAAATGTTAGGGACTTTCGAAGACCTTCTCGTCCTTAACGTCTCACTGTTTCTCTTAATATGTTTCCTCCATAGTGGCCAACTTACAGGTCCAACATTGAGAAATCTTACAAAACTGTCATCCTGTACATGTTACTTAAATGATTTTCAACGAAACTTTTGGCATTTTAGACTCTTGTCAAGGGAGGTTTCAAAAATAAACCTCTTCTGAATTCATCTGCAGACAAAAATATGAAGCGATTTGCTCGAAAAGGTTTCAACTCGATAGTTTCACGGCGCGTCTAATGGGCAGATGTATCCAATTATTTTGCAGACAGTCGATTTGGCAATGTTCGACTTATTCGCCACGGGGTTCGTTACAGCTTCCATTTCCACGATGTCGTTGTGTCGATTTAAAAATGCCTAAATATATCCGACTGCTAAACAGGATTAGGTTTATTGACAAAATAATACCTGATGTAGCATGGTTGCGAACTCTCACATAAAGCTTGTCATCAAATTTGATGGAAGCCGGGTCGGCCTTGACGACGGTGGCACAAAACCCGTTATTAGATTTATTCCCTTGACCTAGCACGATCGATTTAAATGTTAAAACCCATTTAGAGACCAGAGGGGGTTGTTCGCTTGACCTTATAACAAAATCTGTTACAGCATTTTTTTTTATTTTATAAAACCAACTTTTAAATCGCGAAAAAAATGGCTTCTTGTATAATTAATCTATTTAGCGTTACAAGGGAGTGCGCCTGGGTTGGGTTAGGATAGGACAATCACACCCGGACACAGGCAATCGAAAGAGTTCGTTAAGGTGATCAAACCAGCAGAATCGAAATGGCTCTAACTAAAGGAAGGGAATTAGGAGGCTGATAGGTATCCTGACGGGCCACTGCCCACTGAGAAGACTCCTTTCCGTAATGGGTATTCTACCAGATCCCTTTTGCCGTTTTTGCGAAATAAAAGAAGAAACGGCAAGGAACTACCTCACAGAGTGTGATAGGTATGCTAGGTCCAGATTTGAACTCTTTGAAGGAGCGGACATCACAAAATCCCTCCCCGAGATAAAATGGACCAAAATCTTGGGGTTTGTAAACAAGTCCAAGCGATTTATGCAGGACACGTGAGCTGACCAAGTCCCGGACCTTTCAGGGATGGGGTACGAGTCTACCCAGGCATTTAACCCCTCGGGTCTTGGTCGCCCCAGGATAGGTTAGGAATGGTTAGGATAAAAGTTAGGTTACATATCCATGATTTAATAAACTCCTGTAGAATGACAGGTGAGGGTTAGACTAGGGTGACGGTTAGAGGCAGGTTTGGTTATATAGCTTACGTATCCAATTTTTTTCCGTGAATCGGAGAATAGTGTGAAACTTTAACTAAAAAATCAGTTAAGCTTCAGAAAAACAGCATTTTACAGGTCTGACGTGTTAAGGTTAGAGATGTGTTAGGTTAGATAGGTTGGTTAGGTTAAGGCTAGGGTTAGTGTTAGGGATGGGCTAGGTTAGGATAGGTAGTTAAGGTTAGGAACAGGGAGTGGTTAGGTTAACTGAGGAGGTTAGGGGCAGGCTAGGTTACATTTTCACGATTCAATAAACTAGATTTTTAAAGTTGTGACGAGTTAGATTAGGTTAGGGTTATGGTTAGAGGCAGGTTTAGGTTAGCTTCGTTAATCTCCAGTAAACTAAATTTTAATGGCGTGACGAGTTATATTAGGTTAGGAGGTTATATAAAAGGGCTAGGTTAGGAAAGTTTAGGTACGTTGGGGTTATGGTTGGAGGCAAGTTTGGTTAGGTTACATGTCTGTGATTCAATGTATTTCCATAAAATGAGAAAATATCGGAGATGAAACTTTAAATAAAGACTTTTTTGAGCTTCATTAGCCTTGCTTTTTACAGGTGTGACGAGTTAGGGTTAGGGACGGGTTAGATTAGGTTAGGGCTATGGTTAGAGGCAGGTTAAGTTAGCTTATATATCCGTAAAGCGGACAAATATACGAGTAGAAAAACTTTAAGTAAAGACAGTTAAGCTCGGGTTGTCTAAATTTTATGGATAAAAATGTGAAGAGTTAGGATTAGGTTAAGTTAGGTAGATTAGGGTTTGGGTTTGTGACGGGTTAGGTTAGTTTGGGGATAGGGTTAGGGATGGATTGGGTTAAACATATCAATAATTCAAATTTTAACGTGAAGCAGAGAAAATCTACGAGTGCGAAACTTGATATGGCACATTGACGATGAATTCAAAAATCAATTTTGGTGAAAACTTAATTTTTAAGGCACTCCAGGCGACATTTAAAAATCAATCTATTAAAAAAAAAACGACGTTAAGCTATAGAAAGGTAAAAATCATTTTAAGAAATAATTGCAATACGCTTTGAATACAAACTCCAATACAGCGGAAAATTGTCTTCAAAAGTTTTGACAGCCGGAGAACAACAAAAACAAAAACCAATGGATAAAAACGAGCCTGAATGGATTTCAAAAGAGATGTGCCTCTGATTCGACTGGATTTGACGTTTGACGATTTCATCAAAGCTGACATCAACGTCGTTCCCATAGCAGAACCTCGTGAAATCGGGATGAAAAAATGGGCAATATTGCTAAATTGATAGAAAAACGGCCTCAAACGATCAGATGAACAATCGTGCAGCAACAAATAATTAATTCTCAACAATTTTCGAAGCTATGATACCCAGTTTTGTCATAGTAGCGAATTCCGGGCTTCCAGTCAGATTTCATCGAAAGTATTTTTTTCTCACTGGGTAATGGCTATGGAGTATTTGATGTGGATCAGGTAGTGAGTTTCAATCAAATGTCTGTTGCCAATTACTTCGAAAATATTATAGATTGGGCGTCTAAACTTTCGATTTCAATTTTCGCTGATGCTGAAGAGTCCAAATTGGCGGGGAGAATTCCAATGGAGCAATAGAAAAATATTTCGCACTCACCTCTCCTTAAGACTCTAATAATGACTAGTCGACCTTTTAAGCATCGGCAATGATTTTTAACTTCGGTCAAATTTCCACAAGTCACCGTTGCAAAGTCAACGGAAAGAAATTTACTATGCTTATGAACTTGTGAACTTATGAACTATTTGCGTCTATTAAATATAGGGTCACCGAACAATCTCTACATCGAAAAAAACCAATTGTTTTTCAACTATAACAGAAACGAGGTCAAAATGCGTTCAGTGAGATTTTCCTTTTCTCTAACCATTTGTTCATTCCCAGTTTCATACTCTGCATTGGGTTGTAGTGAACAAATGAATTTATTTGTGCCATGACATTTTCTGGAGCCGAATCCTTGACAACTTGAAGCCAGTTAGTCTCGTTCAAAATGCAGCAGATGCCCGACGCATGTCTCGTCACGTTACACCCCACAAAACAGCCATGAAGATACTACCCTACTTGATGTATGCCACTGGATCAGAAATAAAATTGTTCATATTTTGCTGCGATATTAGATCTTATTTGGAGTGGTTGTGGATTCTGGGCATGTCTATGGCAGTTCAGGGTCGAACAGACAGCTTTAAATGTTTCTCAAAAATTGATGTTATGGAGACACCAGACCTTGCAGGTAGCATTGATGAACTGTCATAAATAATTTATTTAAAAGAATATATCAGAAGTGAATTCAAAATGGCATTTTAGTCCAGTGAAATTATATTTTTCTTTCAGTTCCTCATGCAATATAGCCCATGGTCATTGTTCCATTTTGGGCCTGTTGTGGGTTGGAGAATTTTTTTAAACTCATCCTCCACCCTGACGTATTTTAGGAAGACCCTGGTTAAAGGCCCTGAGGAAGGCATCAACTTCATCCTCCTCCCTAACATCTTTCATTGCTTTTCTGACTACTTCGAGCACAGAGTTCAATTAGACCTGGGAAGTATTTGAACTTTTAACTCTTGCCTATGTTTCATTTTGTGTCTATTCCGAGCGGTCTGAAAGGATATAAAGTCCAAAGAAAATAATTTTGTATTTATCTTAGATCAGATCATAAAGTGAAACATGTCGATTTGTCCCAATATAAACAGAGTTGGATTTTCGGGGTAAAATAAGTTGTGTGTTTTTGATACATAAAATTGAAGGATGTTAGAATTCGCTCGTACTATCTCGACAGTGATTTGAATTTCAGCGTGGAAGTGGAGTGTGTAATCGTACTTTATTGAGCTGGAAACGGGACTTATCTAGCGTTATGGCCAATTGGGTGCTGCTATAAAATTTACATAGTGAAATTGCACTTGGTCGAGTGTTCACGAACAATTTGAACTCGGCCTTGGGCCGTGCGACATCGGTTCGAGTTCTTTGAGCAAATATCTTTCAAACGGAGTGGAACATTTAATATCGGCGAACTTTCTCTACAAACATGCCGGGGACCTTGTGGTGTCTCAATGTCACTGGCCCACTTGCGGTTCTTATCGCCTAAACGGATAGTTCTATCATTTAATCGTATTTGTTAATCGACTTTCAACGGTGCTTTCTGCTTGTGAGATCGACAAATTATTAGGACTCTTGTTAGCCTGGCGCTAAGAACGTGCAAATTTTGGAAGTACGAATTAAAGTTTCACCAAATCGCTCAGGAAGTTTACATTTGGAAATAATACCCAGATGCCTGACGTCCGAAAAGCTCCCTACTTCTAGACACACCCTAAAGTGGAAAATTTACGTCTTTGTAATAAAAAATTACATTATAACTATCAAGGCGTTTGAAAAAATTCTGATTGAGGAATAAGAAACTCCGAACGATCCCGGGGAGTAAAAGGATCGAAGTGAAAGGAAATCCGGCACTCAGATTTGTTTACTATTTTTTCACCGGATCCAATATCAGAAAGACGATATCCTTTATTATTACAAAGTTCAAATTTCCATAAAATCACTTCTTTCCGACATTTTAGATAGCTTTGGAAGTAGGAAAGGTGAAATTTAAAAAATATATATATATTTCAGGATTTAATGAAAAACCTTGAAGGGAAGAATTTTTTTAATGTTCTAGCCTATACATATTTGTACATATTACAAATGTCATGTTCTTTTTTTTATTTTTTTATACGGTCACAGCACTTATACTAATATCAGTGCTGCACCCCGGAGGACACATGACATGAGAAACCAGCGAAAGGTGACACTAAGTAGAGATTAAGTGGCAAAGAGGTCTCGAGAGGGCTCGAGCAAGCAGGTCAGGATGGATCAAGAGGTTGGTGTGAAACTTTCGGAATCGCGAACGTTGTTCGTTAACAAAATAATGTTGATTTCATTGTACTTATTGCTAGAGGCTAGAGGGGAAGTAAGGACCTTGGAGAATTCTTCTGAGTATATTTGACAGGAATGGATGCGATGGAAGGTTCTTGGGGTGGAAGATAATAGAAGGGCTTGAGCACCAGGATGGGTAAAAATGTTTGTAGTGAAACTTGAAAAAGAAGAAACGGAATTTTGAGGTCATTGTGCATAGTGAGGTTAGAGGCGTAGTAAGTAGCTTGGAGAATTCCTCTGAGTATATTTGATTGACAGGATTGGATGCGATGGAGGGTCCTTGGGATGGAAGGTGCTAGAAAAGGGTTGAGCAGAACGACGGTTGTAAGATTGTAGAGAAACTTGAAAAAGAAGAAACCAAATGTTAGGATCATTGTGCACAGTGAGGTTAGAGGACTAGTAAGGACCTTGGAGAATTCTTCTGAGGATATTTGATTGTCAGGATTGGATGGGATGGAGGGTTCATGGGATGGAAGGTGCTAGAAAAGAGTCGAGCAGAACGACGGTTGTAAGATTGTAGAGAAACTTGAAAAAGAAGAAACGAAATGTCAGGATCATTGTGCATAGTGAGGTTAGAGGATTAGTAAGGAACTTGGAGAATTCTTCTGATGGCTTGGCAAAATCCTACAATTCCAGGTATGTCCAAATTGGTGGTAGGATAAGTCTTGCGTATGGTCAGTTTAGACGGATATCCGTTTTAGAGGATGATGTTTAACTTATGTTTTTTTTTCTCTCAAATAATGAACCGAACCTCAAGAGTATTGAGAACTGATAAATTTAACTCTGCGGCGCAAGTCAAAGACGTCGTTTACAAATGTATTTAAACTTTCTGTCGTTATTTCCAAAATGAGTCCAGGGATTGTATTTTTTCTTTCCTCGTGCGAAACGTGGGAACGAATCCAATAACGTCACAATTCACCGTGCCTTTACCCTTTATCGATCCAGGCCGATACTACTTCAGGACTATATAATCCAGACACAATTTTTGCGAAACGCCCCCAACATTTCAAATTCGGCCAAGGGATTACATAATTAAGAAGTTCCTCTCTCACATACCATAAAACTTGTATCAGCTAGAACACAATATGGTAAAAAAATGTTTAATGGTTAAACATTGTCTAAATTATTTATCGGTTTTCCCATGCATATCATAATTTCATACGGCATCTATAAATATTTTTTAATGTGTTTTATATAAAATTGAATTAGAATCAGATTTCAAAATAACTTCGTAAAATTATTAGATTCAAATGAAAAAAAGCGTGTTTATTTTTAAAGGCTATGAATAGCAGATAAGCAAGTGTTTTAGGTTTTGACATTGATCAATGACATCGTACCGATAAACCAGAATCAGTAAAATTCAAAAAATTCTAGTATCGGGACAATAAAAACAAAGATTTATGTATCAGTTTTGACACAAGCTGTTTTGCTTTAATAAAGGAATATCGACTTTCTGAGATGTCGGTAAAAAAAAATGCAAATTTTTGTCAGATCTGATCTCCCCAATTTAGTATCCTCACTATTTGAGTCTTTTTTGACAGTAAAGTTGTTTTATAATATGTAATGTTAAGAAATCCAAAGCAGAGGAAATGATTAAGTTAGTCACAAAATGTTTTTTCCTCAATCGGAATTTACCCCTATTGGTTCGATTTAGTCTAACCCCCTCAAATGCACTTTTTGGTTTTGTATGTAGTATTTAGTGACCGTTAATTAATGATTATTTAGAGATCGTGAGATGTGGTCTGGTGTGACGTAGGTTTAGAAAAATATTTTCTTCGACGTGCCAACGTTTCGATCTTTATTGAGATCATCTTCAGGGCTTGCCGTCGTTCTGCTGAAGTTCTTCGAAGTGTGTGTTTTCTGTGTTGTGAGTGGTGTTGAGAGTTTTTGGTTTAAAATAATTATTATTATTCGTTTTATTTAAGTTTCACATCTGCAGAATTAACTACAACAAGCAAATATAATGTTATTCTTGTTCATCATTATATTTGTTTGTTGTAGTTAATTCTGTAATTGTAAATTTTAAAATAAAAGGAAAAAAATTAATGGCAAACCCGTTTCAATAATTTGACTGAACCTATCCCTACCTGACCTTTCCTAACCAGTCATTAGCCCTAGCTAAAACGAGAGATTTATTAACATTGTCAATTATTATTAATAGTTTCAAAGTCGTGATGAAGGGGATATACCTGAATGTTTTTCTTTTCTTTCCAACTGGCATTACTAATTCCTAATTTTTTCATGGAAAATCTGAACTCTAACCTAACCCTAACCCGCGAAATTAACTGTAAACAAATTTAGTTTCAATTAAAAAAACATCAACATTAAAATAAAAAAGACGTAAACAAATACCTGAACTATGAAAACAAAAGGCTAACAACAAACTTGTACTTGTTGATAAAGCTTAAGTTTCAAATGTACAGGACTTTCTAGAGTTTTTGCGAAGTGATAAAAGATAGGTTATAAAGTAGTAAGTACTTTCTCCACTTTACTGAAAAACATTGGTTCTCGGATATGTTAAAAAACCTAACAATGACCATACCTAACCAAAACTTTCTCATACCATACCCAACTTAATCTAACCTTATCTAGCCAAACCTGTCTCTAACCATAAACTTAATCTAACGTGGCATAACTCTAATCCTAAGGTAGCCCGACCTAACAAAACCATAACCCTAGCGTAATCTAATACGTCCATAACCCTAAGATGGTCTAACCCTACCATTACTCTACACTAACCTTCCAAACCTGTCTCCAACCTAACATAACCGTTCTCGTCCTCACTTAATATAACCTGGCCAAACATCTAACTCTTACCTAGCCCTACATAACCAAACCTTTCTCTAACTAACCTAATCTATCCCGCCCCTAACCCTAATCTTAACACAAACCTAACCAGTGCCGGGCACTCTCAACACGACAGACAGGAATGACACATCTACACGGAAAACAGACACTTTGAGCCCTGAAGATGATCTCAATAAAGATCGAAACGTTTTTCTAAAACCTACATCACACCAGACCGCATCTCACGACTTCCAAATAATAATCTGGATAAAAACCCAAACTTACCTAATCGAACCTAACGTGCCTAACCTAACGTAACCATACCTTACTCTAACCAATCCTTTCATGATCACACCCAATGCACTCACTTTTCCCATTAACACGAAGTCAATGACGCAAAAATAAAAATGTACCTACAGCGGAAATACAGTTAAATCACAGCTGTGAACATTTTCATGGCAGAAAATTTTGTAAAATACAAAAATTTATACAAGACCATTGTTCTAATTTGATATAAATAGAAAAATGCAGGCAAAAGTGTTTTCTTTGCTGTTTACTAAACCATTTACTACAGACTAAAAGCTTTAGGTAGAAAATATAAAAAATAAAAGTTGTTAACTATGCAACAAGCCGTGGTGGACATTTCGTTATGTGAGACGTCCCTTCATCATGTTGTAGGCTGTAACCTTGACGGTTGTTAATAGAAACAAAATTGGTGTCTAAAATAGAAATGCCTCGATGATAAATGAACTCAGTGGGAATTCGAACCGTGAATCTAGTTTTTACATTTGACGGACCACGCTATTTCGCGCTTTAAACCATTTTAAGCATAATTTCCCCGGGAACTTTTTACACTTACTTATTGGGCAAACTTTGTTTTTTAACTTTCTGCTTACGTTGCCCATTACTGGATTTAATTTTTGCACAATCTTAGCTTGCTCACTCCAGTCCGGAACGTTTTCCTTCAGACTTTCTTCTGTGTTCAATATTTATTCTATTCAACAAACTTGCAAAAGTTCCATCAGATATTCAAATTCGTTTGGATGGGGGCCAGTGAGGGATTTTAAAATCGTATGCCCTCAGGTAATAACGCTAATCTCCCTTTAATCTAATCCGTCAGTAGATGCGGGCAATTGGAAGGAGACAGAATTAATAGGCGTATTAAATCTCGGCTGAATAGGGAAAACAGGCTTAAACGCCCAACACGCTTACTTTAATTAATCGATTATATTGCGTTTCTCAAGTCAGATTTTTCAAACTTCACTAATTCCTTAATTGTTTGCAGACACGGAATGACTGCAAAAGCCGGACCAGCCATTTCAAGACAACAATACAGAAAATTAAGCTTTTCACAGCTGCGTTTTAAATGTAAAATTTGCATAAAAAGAAGGTTATGGAGGAAAGACCCGACGATCGATTCTTATTGTAAACTAGAAAAGTTTACTCGGTACAAAAATTATTGCTTGGGTGCGTTCTTGAATGTGACCCAAGCTTTTGATAATCTTTTCTAAACTCAAACGCTTCCTACCCACTCATTACCTTATCCTGCAATACTATTTATTAACTGACGGCTGTTACCAAATATCAGACCAGTACAAGCTGGGGTTACACAAGGGAGCTTTTTAAGTAATATAATGTGTACCATTTATACTGCTGTTTTTCCTATACAAACCAAACCCATTACTACCACCTAGAATTTTATCATATAACTCGAATCCTATCAAAGTGATCCATAACATCCAAGCACATCTTGAGTCTATCGAAGGCTGGTGGAAAAAGCGGAGGGCAGGGATGAGGATGTACGGGGCACATTTACACTGAACAAATAATCTATCTCTCTATTGTACACCAAAAACAAGGACATACCGACTTCCACACAAGTAACTTGGACTATACCTATAGATAGCAGACTGACGTGGAATCCCCACACAAAGACATCTATGAAGACTTCTTGTACATAAATCGGTTTTGAGCGTCAAAATTCAACTTACATGTCCTTCGATCACGTTGGGCACACAGTGGGACTATGGGGTTCCGCCGAGCCATGCAGTATCAAACGTATCTATTTCTTTCCAAATCTAGTATGAACCAACTACAACAACTTCAACATTACAACGAACTAATCAATTTTCGCTTCCAAAATTTCCACACCAACCTGTTGATTCTTCCGAAGCTGAAGAACTTTCTCATCGCTTCGAGACCTCGCACCTTCAATCCTCATATTGAGTGTCATCGTGCACGTTTCTCATAAATGTGTCTGTGACAATGGTTAGTGTTTTTACAAAAGCATAAATTAGCTAAGCAGCTTACAATTGGTTTTAGATTTTTATTTTATTGAAATAAAGCCTGTCCATTTGTATCCTTCTGTCATCTTTACACCTCACCCAGATATGACGAACAGATTCAACAGGATCTATACCCTTTGGCAGTTTCCATTTCACCCTCACCCCTTCCATCAGCGATCACATCCGACAAATATTCTCCGAAATCTTCCTAATAGAGCTATAATTTTCCTTGCAATCACTGAAAACCTGGTCCTTAGAACAACCTACTTTCCAATCAAGTTGAAATTTCAATCATAAAACCCACTAATCTTAAAAATCAGAATATCTCCCTACCCTAGGAGGATCTATCACCCAGTCAGTTTTCTACTGGTTCGTTGGCAAGATTCCTTGAAAATTTCCTGAAATTTATAACCAATCGTTGAAAGCTGCAATGTCATTCCATCCCATAAATTTGGATTCAGGCTCAACAGTGCCACAGGGTGTAGCATTAACCCTTGAGGAGAAGGAATGTTGTTCAGTTGCTTTCTTATACAGGCAGGCATCGAGTGTGGCACCTAGGGTGCTCTCTGGAAACTCAAGGGCATCACCTCATTACCTCATCTTTAAATCTGTCCGATAAGTAAAAATCATGACATCCTTTTCCTTTTCCATCGCGGGTGTTTCGCAAGGGTGCAGCATTGCTTCCATTCACCATTCAGTATACACTGGAGACGACACCGTCCTCCTTTCAGCCAAGTCAGGCCCAGTAGTTTCAGAAACCTTCAGGACTTTGATTGAACGAACGGTTCAAAAAATGTAAAATCAGACTTAACATGAACCTTCACTCTTTTCGATCTCGACAATTCTTTCCCTCTCCCAGTAACCAATGCCGTCAACTATTTACATCGACAGAAGACAACTAGAACGAAACACATGATATAATCTACACAAAAGACTTCTTCACTACTCATCTACATATCATTACTACAGCCAATCTGGACAGAATTGTGTGGTTCAACTAAGCGTTCTAACCAACAAAGAATCCAGTAGTTCCAATTTAAAATCCTTCGAACGATTGATTAAGCTCCCTACTTTGTATCGTGTCTTATTATCCACACCGACTTTCAGATCCCATTAGTCCCATTAGAAGTCGGTACAGACAATAATGACCTCTAAATATCCTTACTAGAAATAGTGTGGGGCCGTGTCCAGGCTTGTAAAATAAGATTCAATATGTTCAACGAGTTGATCTCTAGCTTTATTATAACACATAATAACATTTAAAAAAATTACACGGATGGGTTAGTAAATTGCTAAATTGACAATCCGTTCATTGCGGCCCGATAGATGGCGATGGGTGGAAAACCAAGTTCGCTCATCGACGTTCTATTATTATCGATCGAGGGAATGCATTGTCGCCGAGTATCAAGCAGGAAGGAGGAATCAAAACGGGGTCAAATCAGCCTTCTGAGCACAGAAAGTAAGTGAATTTCACGGCCCTCCTTTCTCGCAACGGGAAAGAAATCCCATCGGAAATCGATAGCACATCAATGTAGGACGAATTTTACATTAGATGTAACTAACTGCTTCTTAGTCTAATCCAAGTATATAGTTTAACAAAAGAGCTCTGCCTATGGGAAGAGAAATGACAGAGGATAACGTTAAATTGAATTGTAACGAAGAATAAACGAAGAACGACTTACGGCCTGCTGAGAGAATATCTGACCTGGTTTTTTTGTTTTTTTAATTGGCCTTATGATCTTTGCATATTAGCCATGACGAATCTCTTATATATGCTGTTCAAATTGGGGGTTATCGGGAAAAAAGGGCCAGAGGCGACGGTGGGAATCGAACCCACGACCGCGGCGTGAGAGTCTCTCATGCTAGCCACTCGGCTACCGCGGTCCCCAAACCGGGGGGGGGGTTTTGTTTTGGTTTTGGTTAAAGAGCTATGTATTCCACGTACAAGGCAAGTGGTCGACATTGGGTAAGGCCGACGGCCCGAAGAGCTTGATCCCGCTACAGAAGTCTTTTTGATCTTTTCAATCCAATTATAGGTTATGACTGTAGTTCGTCTTGCATATCCTCCTCCAGACATTGGCTGCTTGTTGCCGTTGCAGCCATGATATTGTTAGGTTATTACCAAGTTCTGGGCGTATTAACCGACTATTTTAGACGTCCAATTTGACGTGCTAATTGCTTGGCTGTCTAATTGTATATCTATTTTAAGGTTTTCTATGGCACAAGCGCTAGTGCCTGAATGAGCTGGATTGTTCATATTTTGGGCCTGCCCAGAATATAACTGACGCGGTTTTGGTTTTGGAGCCAATTGGATACCATATACAAGGCAAAAAAACGATGCCTGCAGCGTGATCAAGCCGCATCCATGGGCAAATCTATCATCTCACTAAAACTGAACAGATATATGATTCCCCGTGATTTCTTTTTTCTAGTATATTACAACTTAAAATTCCCTATGGAACCAGCAGTAATCTGTATTTCATATTGAAAGCCCGAGATTTATCTCTCTAATGAGTTTAATGCATCCTGATTAATAGAGAAATGCTTAAAACTTAGTAGTTTGGTCGTTTCTCAAGGGTAAAACAATAAAAATATTATCAAATAGCCGGAAGATCTCTAAGCCTCGGATCAATTCAAGCTGGTTTTGAACTGCTTACCCTAAAAACTGAGATCTACAATTAGCCTGACGTTCGGATAAGTACCAGGTCCTGAGGGAATTTCAGGTTTCAAAGCTGTAGGCACACTAACTAAAAAGGTAGCTACAAATTAATTTTGTCGCATAAATGATAAGATAAAAGAACTGAAACATCCGGTCAATAAAGAGCACAACAAAAGGCGAGCAAAATTACAACTAAGCAGTAAAAAAAATCCAAACCCAATGGTATAAAGAGGAAGTACACTATAGAAACTAAATAAAAACCCTATATAAGGCATATTTACAGGACATGCTACAGTAACCACTTAATAAAACATGATATTATTAACAGATGACCAAAATTAACAATGTCTAGAGGAGAAAGAAACATATCGTGCAACTTCCCCTTCAATTAATAGAAAAAGGCTATTGTTCGCGCCGTTTACGACCGTTTTTAGTGACGTTTTTCGCCCTTAAAATCTCATTTGCTCCCCCTATAAGGTTATCAGGATAGAGATTACTAAGTTGAGCACCTTTATTTTACTGGAATCGTACACCTGAGAAGCTGTCCAGGTGCGAGGGCAAATTCGCCGATATTCAGAACTAAATCTGTGCTTGTAACTCGTGCTTGGAGGAGGATGAGCGGGCTCACACGGTTCAGAGTGAATTTAACTTTATGGATTTGGTAGTCAACATCAATGCAATTAAAATTAAGTGGCATAACGAATGCTTTCGATCTATCGCCCCCACATCCAATGTTGCTCCCATTGATTCTGCCGCCTCAAGCTCTCGGCTTTTACTACCCAACATTTTTTTACCCACTTTGGACGGCACTTGAATAGCTGGTCCGAATTCAACTTACTGGTACACGATGACAATTCGATTACTCCTGCAAGAAAATTTCAACAGTTAAAAGTTATTGAAAGGAGAGGTTCTAGCCACTATTTCAGGCTTCCAACTCTCCCCAGAAAATTATACCTTAGCCTATCAGGCGTTTTTTCGCAACAGCACAGGTCATGTCAACCTCGAGGCGTCGGTGTATATTTTGAAATAAAAAAAAGCCTATTTGTAAGTATGTCCCCTTACCACCCACCTTTATTTGGCGTTAAATGCCATGCATCCAAACACTCACTAAATAACTTCTTTGTATCTGTCTAATATCAATCCCATGACTATCACAAAAGTTAGATGAATTTATTAATTTTCACCAGACTTCAGTGAATGCCATTAAGGCGCTCGATACTAGTGTGGTTAGTAGTTCACCATAGTGGTTTCTTAATTTTCTACTTAGCCTTTAGGAATCACGAAGAATTCCTTTCAGAATAAACACCCTTCCGAAACTCTTCCTAAATATAAAGAATTGTTAGAGTTTGTCACTCAACATTTTAAGGTCACTGAAATTGTCTGACTCATCACTTACCCCTCCACCTTACAATGCCATGCATAAGAACCATGACTCCGAAACGCTCTACTGGTTAATTCTGCTTGCTACGTAAAAACCCCTCAACGGCTTCCCAACACTGATGTCAGAAAATTGAACTGAGCGAACGTTTTACTTAAGTCAACCTCTGAGAGAATTTCCTGGACAACCTCCTTTGCTTCCCCGTTCGAAACATTTTTCTTGTCCACAGTGCCGTAGATTCAACTTACAGATAAATTGTCCTGCATATTTAAAATTGACTGTAGACGAAAAATATCGATACCTATGAGGAAACAAACGTTGTTTTAATTGTCTAGGCCTCCATCTACGTCTGAACTGCAATACAAAGACTTCATGTACACTTTGTAAAGTAGCCGAGATCGCAGTTTGCACTTCTCGCATCCTCAGTTGAAGTAAAACGCGTCCATGTCTCCTACTAGCTCTGTAATCGGCTATCTTGATCAAAGACTGTCCAAATTGTCTGCACGTTTTAGTGTGCACCGTCCAAGCCTTTACTTGGGATTTTGCTAGATTTTACTGCCGACTCATGCCGTTATTGACCCCCGGCTCCCAGATATCTGTTATCAGCCACTCTACGGCACAAAGATTAAAGTTAACATTGAATCCTGTTTCCACGACCATATTCGGCATTGGCCAAAAACGATCAAAACCCATTGGGATGGTGAATGCCGTCTCCAATCCAAATCCCTTCGTAAACTCTCGTTTAGGCAATAATTTTGCCTACAATCTCTACTCAGCTTCCATCGGCTCCTGCCGATGTCGAAATACTCGAGCGATTCAAACAAATTTTCATATTTCAGCACCTGTTGATTTCTTTCTCGGTTCCGAGGTTTATACTTCCGTTTTAGCTCAGGGCGATGACGTGCAACATGAACATGTGGCAACATACGAAAGTTTTGGGGATCGGAGAAGGTAGCTTATTTGTTGAGAACCATTTTGTAAAGACTCATTCCCGCGATGAAAATGGTAAATCTATTGTTGCCCTTCCTTTTAAATCGGGATGCGCCCTACTAGGGAGGGACCTTTCTCGTCGTTTAGCCGTCTCGAGCAGCGATTGAAACGAACACCCGAAAAGTCTGCTTCCTGCTGCGCTTCAATGATGAAGTACAGCTCAGACACTTGTCACCTGCCTCCTTCCGTTCTGATAACTTTATACCGCATAATGTGATCATGAAGGAATCCAGTTCAAAAAACGAAGACCAGGCCACCGCCATTTTTCTCCTGCACCGAGGATTTGGATTCCTTGCCTGAATTTAAGAATACCAAAGTATGTCTGAAAATCTGAAATTCCTCTTCATTTCGGTGATTGCATCGATTTTTGACACGGGCTTTGAAGTTGACAATTGTAGAGGCCTGCGAAAATCCACCTCTCGCTCTGGTCCTCTGCCTCCTGATGAACTCGAAGCTTTCTCGTTGTCTTCAATCTAGACAATCAAACAGCATCATTTTTACTCATCTGAAATTCAAGTTTTAAAAATTCTCCGCCTTTCAAAAGCCTAATTTCCCTTTCTTATGTCCTTGGTTTCCGCAGGGTGGGCGGTAGGCTCGACCAATCTTCTTTGTATCCTCGTGCCAGGCATCCTCTATTGCTTCCGAAAGACTCACATTTGTCAAAATTACTGTGTTCATTTTATCCTGTTTCATCATTATATTACGGACATAAGACAGTTAAACTTTAACACGTGAGAGCTTTTGAATCCTGTTCCTCCGCGGTCTGTATATAAGGGCAGTGCTTTATATGCTGCAGATTTAGAGCGTCCTATTCCCAACTCTTGTCATGGCTTCTGGTATTACAGATGCTTTGCATCCTGGGCCCAACAATGTCTCTCGTGTGGCGACTGGTGGGACAGCCTCCGGCTGGTGGTCGGGCATGTGCCGCTGCCCCACACATCCTAGTAATTGAAAAGTCTTATTAATTAACTTCAATTTTAATTCCTTTTGTTTGTTTGTTTTTCCAGCTTTCTGTTTACTTTTTTAACGCTTTACTTTGATTTTGTTGTGTTTGGCTGTTTTTGAATAGAAGAAATTATGTCTAATTTGGTGGGCGGTATGTTCACGCCGCTTACGCGATGTTTTTTAGTGACGTTTGCCTACTTAACATCTTATTTACTCCCCCTCAGTCCCACTCGGTTTTTCGTTCCCTTTGTTCTATGAAGTTTTTAGCAACCATTTTGCCTCCGCGTGTAATAAAACATTATTCGTTTTGCTGCTGAATTGCTTCCAACATATATGTACCATTACCTCCTTTTCCTTGCTTCCAATTGCTATCTTGTTATTTGCATCCTTTTACTTTTTTAAACTCTTGCCATGCTTCTTTTAGATATTTCGATTTGGATATTTGCGACCGGCGCTCGTATGGTATAGGACGTACGAAAGCCATTTCTGAGCAATGGAAACCTCGACATAACACCCCTGAGAACTATTGTGAACATTATTAAAGGAATGGAAAATCCCTAATCTCGGACAGAATAGTCAAAAATTTAAATGCTAAATGCTAAAAAAACTATTCAACGTTTCATTTTTTTAACTCAAGTTTAAAGTCGTTTATATTCATTTCTGGGTGCGATGTCTCAACTGGCATACAAATAAGCTCGTAAATTAGAAACTGTTATCTTATTCCTACGACTGAGACACCGCTTAACAATGAACAGTTAATACCTAAAATTTCATCTAAGTTCTACTTTTATTGAACCTTTTCAATTGTCTACAACAATTGTTAACCTTGTCGTGAAGAATACTGTTCAGGAATGTGGAACAGGCAATCGAGTCTGGCACCTGGGCTCTGGATCAGGGTATGGTCTTGAAGAAGAAGGCAAATTCAGTTGTTACTGCCAAGCTTTCGACCTATTTTAAGGTCATCATCAGGGCAAAACAATCTTATGTCTACAGACTGACATATTTAAGCTTTTACAGGCGATCTCAAATTTCCTTGGCAATGTTGGGACAGATTATGACCTTAAAATAGGTCGAAAGCTTGTCATTAACAACTGAATTTGCCTTCTTCTTCAACACCAGACCTAAATCCAAAGTGTTCGTGAGTGACAAAATGGTCATTATTTCTAACACTGAACGACAGTACTTTGCCATTCTATCTTCCAAATACGGACCGACAGACACACCTGTATTCCGCTAAAGAGTAGTTCAAAAAAACACCATTAAACTCAAAACACCACTCTCATATCATTACCTTCCACTTCTATTAGAACCTCATCTCTAGAACGTCATCCGCTACCCTTCACCAAAAAAGGGGTTAGTTGAACTATCAAACTTATTGAATGCTGCAATCAGACTGACTGGAAATTCGCAGAAAACCTCCAACAAGGTCAACCCATATAAATCGCTACTATCGATAATTACTAAACTTTTCGAAAAGGTATTACCAAAAAGAAAATTAAGCAAACCTTTTCCGTCATATTAACATTTTTACTTTCAAATTAACACTTTTTAATTTCAAATTAACCTTTTCTAACTTCAATTAAATCATTTTTAACTTCAAATAAACTTTTTAACTTCAAATTAACCTTTTTAACGTCAAAATAACATCTTTTAATCGTCAAATAACCTTTTTACCTTCAAATTAACCTTTTTAACTTCAAATCAACGCTTTTTCCTTCAAATTAACTTTTTTAACTTCACATTAAACTTTTTAAACAGTCAAATAACCTTTTTAACTTCACATTAACCTTTTTTAACTTCAAATCAACGATTTTTCCTTCAAATTAACTTTTTTAACTTCACATTAAACTTTTTACACAGTCAAATAACCTTTTTAACTTCACATTAACCTTTTTTTAAACTTCAAATCAACGCTTTTTAACTTCAAATTAACCGTTTTAACTTCACATTAACCTTTTTTTAACTTCAAATCAACGCTTTTTATCTTCAAATTAACCGTTTTAACTTCACATTAAACTTTTTTAACCGTCAAATAACCTTTTTAACTTCACATTAAACTTTTTAAACAGTCAAATAACCTTTGTAACTTCACATTAACCTTTTTTTAACTTCAAATCAACGCTTTTTAACTTCAAATTAACCGTTTTAACTTCACATTAATAACCTTTTTAACTTCACATTAAACTTTTTAAACAGTCAAATAACCTTTGTAACTTCACATTAACCTTTTTTTAACTTCAAATCAACGCTTTTTAACTTCAAATTAACCGTTTTAACTTCACATTAAACATTTTTAACCGTCAAATAACCTTTTTAACTTAACGTTAACCTTTTTTTAAACTTCAAATCAACGATTTTTAACTTCAAATCAACCTTTTTCATGTTCAAATTAACATTTTTTAGTAAAACGAAGTATATCTTCACTAAGAGCTCTCTGTGGCCATTTCATTTATCGCCGAGAATCGAATCCTGATTACACATTTGAAAATGGCAAAAAGGGAGGAAACTTCGAAAGGTTGTAGGTTGAGGTGGGAAGTTAGTGTCCGAGTGAATCGAAGTCACGATAGCTCAAGTGATAGAGCAGCGGCGTATTTAGCCGAAGGTCGTGGGTTCGAATCCCGCTCGTGACTCTGACTTTTTCATTTCAACCAATACCTTACATAAGATTAATTAACTGAAAGAAGTTATTTGGTCAATCGGACCACGAAATATAATGAATTTAAATGTTTAAAGTTACTATAAATAACGACAATAAATACTCAACAATATTATAAAATGCAAAAACAATAAATTGCAAATATAAAATCAATAACTTTAAAATTACAATATAAAGTCTTTTGTGTAAACGAGTAAAACTAATTTATAAATATAACAAATATTATGTATGGTCACAATAAATCAAATTCTAATTATAAGTACCCCAAAAATATAGTCAATGGTGACCAAAATTGTGAAGTTCAGAAAAATCTGTCGACACTAACCTTCATTGTATCTGATCATGTTAATGTATAATTAACACGATAATCAGGTTCAAAAACGTACTTTTTAACACCTGTGAATTACCATGTTAATTGAGTACATAGAATACTTAATGGACTGGGTTTGCCCAATGCGTTCAAACGGTTTGACAGATATGGTAAAGAAATTTCATTCAAGGTGTCTGGAGCTTGTAGAACCTTTGGGGGCCGAGACAAGACCATAACAGCATTGTAACTCGCCTTGACATCGATAAAAGAAAGTATTTGAACAATAACAATAGGTCGATTTCGTTTCATTTATCAAGCAAACCAGACGTATAGATATTGTAAATTTATAAGGTTCAAAATAAAACTAAACTATCGAAGGTTGGTGGGGTTTCAAGGAGAAACAATTCACAGTAATAAACTATATAACTAGGGTGAATTATTTAGTCTTAAACGAAATCTGACAGGGGGTTTATTTGGGGAAACCAGGATGATCGGAAACTCCCAAACTACAAATAAA
Organism: Cimex lectularius; assembly: GCF_000648675.2. Classification (NCBI taxonomy): domain Eukaryota; kingdom Metazoa; phylum Arthropoda; class Insecta; order Hemiptera; family Cimicidae; genus Cimex; species Cimex lectularius. Next base: position 1,497,676 of record NW_019392776.1, read on the forward strand.
TATTAAATTATCTACCAATAGTAATTATTCAGCTGAGTCTACGCTATAGTATTAGTTCACTGCTTATAACGTTTACGCGACACTAATGATTGGCTATCCTTACCCTACCTAAACCTTACCTAACCTAACCAAATCCATTGCATATCTATGTAACGACTGGTTTCCCTAACCCAACCTAATATAACACAAGTATTACATATTGCTTATGATTGACTATCCTGACCCTAAGTCTACATAACCTTACCATTACCCGTTCCTAAACCTATCCCAACTCAACATAATCAATTACATATTGCTAATGATTGGCTTTAATAACCGTAACACTACCTAACATAACCTCACCCGTAGCCCTTACCAAACATAACAAATCTTAATATAACCTAACCCAATCTGTCGCGAAGAAACGTTGTATATCCAGCCCGAAATCGTATCCATATATTGTTAGAAGGTATAACAAATAAACACAGAGGTAGAAAACCTCCACCTGAATAGGTGGATAGAGAAGAGTATTTCTGTCTAATAGAACTCTCCAGCTCAAAGTTATTCGAGTTAAGTAGGGTTTTTCGAATTGTGTTACTCTATTGTGTTCTTTGCCAGCATTTTGAATCTACGTGTGTATTGAAATATTGGAAAAAATTCTCAAAATAGAAGCTTAAAGAACGAACGACAAAAAAAAATGCGTGATGTGAAAAAGAAAAATCGCATGGTGAATATCAATCCCATGTGATTGATATGCTCTTATTGTTTTTATGATCGGTGAACAAGGGAAATGCATTATAAAAAAAAACACCTATTGTACAGTGTTCACCCTGGGGAACAGATCAAGCCAAACAAGAAGCCCATTGTTCTCATGTTATTTTTACACAAAAAGAACGCATAAAATATGTGCAGTCTGTCAGCCTTTAAGATAAGAAAAGGTAAGTGACCAATGCTTAAATACTCAACGCACTGTTGGCACAACATTGCAATTTGACCAGCAAAGAGGCGGCGACAGGTACGTACATTTTAATCAAAATTGTTTTTGGTGATACTAGGTCGAAAAATATTAGAATCCAGTACGAGCGTCTTAAGTTATTATTTATCAATGAATTTGTTTTTTTCACTTAGGGTAAGAAAATATCATGCAGGATTGTATTCAATGAAATTGGATATGTAAAAAGTTGCAAAAACCAACGGATGCTTCCAGTAAATTAAGCTCAAAAAAATTGTTATAAAAAACAATTTGAATTTATTTTAAGAACTCTTTAAAGCTCTTAAATACAAATATTCATAGAAAACCAAAAATAGACTTTTTTGGCTGAATCTCGTTTGGGATGAATATATTTCTCAAATGTGCAGTGTTTCACATAAAAAATTTATAACTACTCTAGCTTTCATCCACATTCAACGGTATAGCAACTGGAAAAATGGCAAAAAGGAGGGAAAAATCAAAAGGTGGGGTTGAGATGGGAAGTTAGTGTCTGAGTGGATCGAGGTCAAGGAAGCTCAAATGGTCGAGCAGCGGCGTATCTAGCCGAAGGTCGTGGGTTCGAATCCCGCTCGTGACACTGACTTTTTATCTCCACTAAAAACCTTAATTAATTGAAAGATATTAATTTGTCAAGCGGACCACGAAAACTAGTGAATTTGGAGGTATAGCAACTGATGGAAAGTTGAACAATTCTTGTTTCAGGCTGTATAAATTGCTTTTGGGTTTGATGTTAAAATAAGTAAGAAAAATAAGGATGCGAACAACTAAAACCCTTCAAATATGGCTTTATTTACGGAGGCCGATTTTATGCGGTTACCTGTGGCTTAATGTGTTCTAAAACCTTGAATTTCCTGTAGATCGGAGTTGTATTTTCAAAGTTATAATCATTTTAGTAATTTTTAGGAAATCAAAATATTATTTTATGATTTTTACCAAAATTTGTATTCAGCGGTTTTTTGTGTACAGAAAATGAATATGAACTTTTTTGTTTTTTGATAAAAAAAATATTTAAACACATTTTTCTAACAAACAAACAGAAAGCAGGCAGTTACAAAACTAAAAGACGCTTTCAGTAAAGTAGGCCAAAAACATTTTTATTTTTAAAAAATCGGAATCGTTTTAAGCATCTTTTAAAGCTCTTAAGTACGATTTTCCAAAAGAATTAAAAATACATTTTTTGGATCGATTAAGGTCGGGGTTAAAAGCCCCAAAGGACAACTCTCTCGACAGCAAATAAAAGAATATAAAGACAAATACACTTCCCACCCAATTCAACGCACTGACGGCACTTGGACAAAAACCGACGCGGAGAAAGCTCAATTCCTGGCACAACACCTCTCCACGTATCACCTCACCTTGACATCCAAGATCTACTTGATTGATAAAATTAAGAAGAATTAAATAACCTCTTTTCATTCTCACTCCCTCCTAAGGCTTTTACTCCCAAAGAGCTCAGGTCATAATTAACCTTCCTAAAAATAAAAGTGCTGGTTATGATCTAACAACCTTCATCAACTTCCCAAAAAAGCAATAGAATCTATTACAACCTTCTACAATGCTGTCCTTAGAACCACTTACTTTCCTCTTCTTTGCAAATTCTACGTACGTATAATACTTAAACCTAAAAAAACCTACTCACATCGCCTCTTTATACGTTCTATCCGCCTTCTCCCAAAAACTTGAAAAACTTCTCATCGAACCCTTAAATATTAACCCCAAATCAATTCGGATTCCGTTCCATTCGACTATTCAGCAAGCCCATTATGCTGTATATATCGTATATCGCAACCTCACATGAGCTTGAACAATACTGCTCTGGTGTTTGTTTCCCTTGACATATCCCAGACCTCTGATCGAGTATGGCACGACGACTTGTGGAAGCAAAGGGCATCATTTACATACTACCATATCTTCAAATCCTTTCTAACAAACCGATGCTTCCAAGTAACTCAAGGCACCTCTTCCTCTAATTTACAGTCCGACATCTTAACCTTCATAGGCCGATGACACGGCAATCCTCTCCCCAAATATCGATCCTAATTCTACCCGCAATCTCAAATCCCACCTTCGTATGATTGAACCCTGGCGTCGACAGCGGAGAATCAAGGTAAACAATCAAAAATCTAAATACATAGTTTTCACTCTTAATCGTAAAACAATCCCTCCTATCCATTTATACGGCAGCCCAATTCCTCCAGCGAATAGGAAACGATATCTTGACCTTTACTTGGGCAAAAGGACTTTTACTTGGGCACACACGACTAAAACGAATTGCTTGTAGCCTTGGATATAAAATGCTGAAGAGCCTACTTGACAAAAGAACTAAACTGCCATTACTAAACAAAAAACGATTATACACTACCCTAATTGCCCCAATTTGGACCTACGGACTAGAACTATACGGGACAGCAAAGAATTCAATCCTTACAATTCAAAATCTTTCGAACAATAGTTGATAATCCATTCTCCGTCACCAATAACCATGACCATTATCCACCACTATCCACTCCGAACTCAACATACCTTACGTCCCAATCCTGGCCCAGTTCTTGTACAATAAATTCCACTCCAAACTTAATTCACAACCTGACCAGCTGAACCCTTCCTTCCAACCCTCAAAGAAGGCTGAAGCGCAGGTGGCCTCGCGACCATCTGATTTTGTAACTTTGGCAACTCTAGGGACTATTGCTGAGTTCACGCCTTAATGGTCAATATAGACGACTTTCACTGTTTGGTGGCCGTTCAAATCAATCGTGCCAGACATTTTCAGCGCAGCATACAAGATTGCGTATGGGCATCTGTATATGGATATCATTGTAAATAACATTGGGCACTCTCGACACGACACGCAAGAATGGCACAATTACACCGAAGACAAACACTTTGAGCCCTGAAGATGAATTCAATAAAGATCGAAACGTTGGCACGATAAAGAAAATGTTTTTCTGAAACCTACATCACACCAAGACCGCATCTCACGATTTCTAAATAAATAGTAAATAAAATAATTTTTGCTTGTTGCATTTTGTATACAGTTGTAAAGTGCATAAATTGAAAAGCTCGGACACGAGTCTAATATCTTTAGATCTAGTGTCAACATAAAAAGTTTCATTAAAATCTGTAAACCCTCGTCCGTAGGGGTTGGTAAGTTGGACGGGTTAGTTTTTCATTGAGCGATTAAAACTGGGATATTAATATTTATTATAATGCTGCTGATTTTAATTTTAATTTAATGTACATTTTTTCATTAAGAGAGTAACTTTTTATCTTTTCATACAAAAGTTCAACGAACGTTTATCAATCAGTCTAGCTTTTGATTAGGCTCAGAAGTTGAACTATGTTTGTACTTACGTGGCCATGGTAGAGTGACGGTTTTCCATTAAGCTGCGAACAAATTCGTGGGCGGTGTTCGAAATGAAAGTAGTTTAAAAGAATTACACGTGGCTTCAATTTAAAAGCGGCCGAAAGTTAAAAAAAAAGCGTTTTGTACCCCTTTTTAAATTGGACGGGGAAATGGTAGAAACGGGACGGTAAATCGCCGGGGAGTGCCGCCCTCGAACAGGCTCACTTTATAAAAATGCGACACCGAGTTTTACAACATTGTAAATTAAAAGGGCATTATCTACGCGTTCCTCGTGATTACGTTTAACAATAAATGACGTCAAATTGGGCAAACACCTACTGTCTACTTTTATACACTCGTGTTGAATAAATATACACAGTTGAAACCAATATATCATTTCAATTGGGGCCCTCTTATCGCTTTGTAATCGTATTTTTCAACAACAATGGCAGTTTCGTGTTGTGGGGAATTTGCAGCGTCCGGTTTTCTTCCGCCACTCCGTTCCACTATTTAAACTCTTAAAATAAACGATTCAAAAAAAGAATTCAGCAAAAAAATAAATACTTTTACAACTTCGAATTAGTCATTAATAGAAAGTTAATTATAAATATTGAGATTGATTCTTTAAAAAAAAAAGGTGGATATAGTGAGAACAGGCTGGCAGGAAGATCAGAGATCTAATTCGCTCACTTTCCTTTTATTGGTAGTAAAGCAAAACAACTCTACCAACAAACCGGTATAAATATTTTAGATTAAAGCAAACGTCGTGATCGTCGGACATACAGTATTGAGATGAACCTCAAAAATCATTTAAGCGGGAACACACTTACCCGACGCAAATCCAAAGTCCATTTTTCCATAAGATTGTCACCCCCGTGCACATCTGCCCGATGCCACGCAACGCTCCCCTGCTCTACGCTACGCGATCCCCACTGTCCAGATTTTCGTCGGGTACCATCGAGTACAGTCAAAAACAAAAGAACCGGACACTCCTATTTTTAGTTCAAAATACATGTATTATTGTCGTTATATTAATTATAACATACTTAGTTTAATATAAACCAAATTAACTGAGATCAAAAATTCATTAGTTTTTATTTGAAAAAAACTTAATTTTAATGGTTTGGTAGAAAATTAATCAAAACACCGAAATACCATTTTTTGATACAATGAATTTAACTAACAATTTATTATACGGTTTTACTCCTAAAATTTAACTAACAATTTATTTCATGGTTTTGCTCATAAAATTACACCGTTTTTGTCGAGTAGCGTCAGAATAAGACACTCATATTTTTTGTAGTTTATTTCAAACTATGTATGTATAATTTTGTCGTTATATTAATTAGAAAATTCTTATTTTAATGTAAACTAAATTAAACGAGATCAAAAATTCATGAGTTTTTATAAAAATTATTTAATTGTGATGATCAGGAAGACAATTTATGAAAACACCGGAATAACTTTATTTAAAACAATCAAGTTTAACAAACAATTTATTAGATGGTTGTGCTCATAAAAGTTAACTAACAATTTATTATACGGTTTTACTCCTAAAATTTAACTAACAATTTATTTCATGGTTTTGCTCATAAAATTACACCGTTTTTGTCGAGTAGCGTCAGAATAAGACACTCATATTTTTTGTAGTTTATTTCAAACTATGTATGTATAATTTTGTCGTTATATTAATTAGAAAATTCTTATTTTAATGTAAACTAAATTAAACGAGATCAAAAATTCATGAGTTTTTATAAAAATTATTTAATTGTGATGATCAGGAAGACAATTTATGAAAACACCGGAATAACTTTATTTAAAACAATCAAGTTTAACAAACAATTTATTAGATGGTTGTGCTCATAAAAGTTAACTAACAATTTATTACAAGATTTTGCTCAAAATAATGGATGAAGAACAAAAGAAGCGTTGCGATTGTGATACTGATTTTTGATACACGCTGCGTGACTGTACGTGGCGTGCGCTTGACGTCGCATAGATGTACACACCCACCAAAACGTGTCAAGGCGTCGGGTAGAATTGGTAGCGTAGCATCGGGTAAGTGTGTTCCCCACATCATCCAATACGACGCACACACGGCCGGGCAAAAACGAGGAGAAATCACACGGACACATCACCTTTCCTCAGTGTCCACCGAAGAACACCTCAAATATCACTCCAGGACACGAAGGAATTTTGAGTAATGAATAAGCAGACAAACTGCGAGACAATATATCGGCCTAGAATTTATAATTGAGATAACAAGACCAAATAGACGCCTCCGTATCAGAATATGTCCACAAAAAATAAAATAAGAAGTGGACAAACTCTAGAGTTGGACATAGCGAGCTTATTAAAAAAGAACTCTCACCAAAACTGTATATTTTTAATATAAAAGCATGGATATGTATAATGATTATTTGAAGATCGTGAGGTGCGGTCTGTTGTGACGTAGGTTTTAGGAAAACATTATCGAGCCAACGTTTCGAGGTTTATTGAGATCATCTTCAGAGTTCAAAGTGTTTGTTTTCTGCGTAATTGTGTCATTCTTGTTTGCCGTGTTAAGAGTGTCCCGCCAGGCAAGCTTTCTTTTAGTACGCTGAGGTTATTATATATCAGTGCAATTTTGTAACGTAGGATACGAATATATTAGGTAGGCTCATATTAATTAGAGTTTAAAACGTAACAAAAACCAAAAAATATTTTTGTTGGAAATAAAACCAATTCGGATGTATCTTAAGCACCCTTTAAAGCCCTTAAATAGGAATAGAAGAATACTTCATAAGAATAAAAAAAATTAACATTTCTTTTATGGACGTATAGCTTTTTTCCGGAGAAATTAACCATTTTTTAACTTCAAATGAACCAATTATAATTTCAAATGAACCCCTTCTTTAAAACATTACAAACAACTCGGATATTGTATGAAATGTAGGTAGCCACCAAAGCAAAATTCCTGTATATATAAAGTGGGAGGTTTATGGATCGAAAAACAGTTGAGGTCATCGCCTGCGCGTGTTTTCTTTCTTTTTCTGTCTTTCACGCGTATTTTAGTTTAAACTGCGGCCATTTGAGCGTCATGATCTCGTTATTGACTCTCAGCTTATCTGTAGACTATGTCGATATGCTAAAACGGTGCCTCTCATTTGCAACTCAGGTTGTCAACTACAGAATAGACATTACCAGAAACATAGAAGTCAGGATCACATCCACTCCCCCAGAGTAGTCGATATTCCTCGGGGCGGGGCTAAATAACCCATTCCATTCACGCTAATAAATTACATTATTCAATTAAACTAACATAAACACAACACCCGATACAAACATACAAGTCTGGTCACATCCACTCCCCCAGAGTAGTCGATATTCCTCGGGGCGGGGCTAAACAACCCATTCCATTCACGCTAATAAATGACATTCATTCAATTAAACTAACATAAACATAACACCCGATACAAACATACAAGTCTGGTCACATCCACTCCCCTAGAGTAGTCGATATTCCTCGGGGCGGGTTAAATAACCCTTTCCTTTCGCGCTAATAAATTACATTCATTCTACTAAATTAACAAAAATATTGGGCTCTACCCTATGAAAATTAAAATTTCTAAAGAACCGTACGAACATTAATTACATTTAAAATGAAAAATTATATAAAATAAAATATAAAAATAAAGGATTATTGTTTTAACTTAAAAATCATGAGAGATTGTAGTTTTTAAGAGCCCAATTATTTTACATTTGAAAAAATCTCAAATCAAAACAAGAATGATTTGTTTCTACACTAAAGTGGCTCTTGTTTTCGGATGAGTCTGTTTGATTTTTTTGCTTTAGATCTTCTGACAACCAAGAAAAAGTTTTTTCACTCAGGTGAAGCTATGCAGGTGGTGGTGTTATGGTATGGGCAGGCAGTTCTATGGTCGGTCGCGAAAACATCTTCATCGAGGCTTCCCTAACGGCTGCCCGATACATTAAAGTTGTGATATCATAAGAAGTTGTTCCTTTTATGCCACCAATTAGCGAGGTTTTGTTTTTAATCAAGATATTCATGCTAGGATCGTTGGAACTTGGATATCTATCTTTTCTTTGTTGGTTTTTCAGTAAAGCTTCATTCTAACGTTCTGGTGGTTTGATTTTTTTAAGGTAGATCATTTTTAAGTTTCGAATTTGTTTGAGCGATGGTTTTAAGTTATGCAGACAAAAGAGAAATCGCGGTTATTTGAAGAGAGGGAGTAAGATTATCAAGGGTATTGGTAGGAGGTTGCGAACAAGAATTCCTGTCCCGCCATGGGCTATTCCATCGGGATAGTTAGTCGTGCAATTTGAGTAGCCTGGGATGTAAAATCGCGATCTGTCAGTAAAATGAGTTTCTGGTATCGTATGGCTAGTCCGTTGGCGTTTCATAGGAGCAGAGTAAGAGAGTTGTTGAGTGAGGGCCATTTAAGAAGAGAGTTTGGGAAGGAGACTATTTACAACTGTAGTTAATTTGAGCAATAGTGGTGCTGTTTTGCATGACTTATGTGGGAGTAATGGGAACAGGACAGGAGACTGAAGGCTGAGTGAACCTCGCGACTAACCGTGCAAATGGTACGTTATTATTGAAAAGAGATGATCTAGTGTAAGACGGATCATTGCTGTTGAGGTGTCTGCAAAGTTCTCCCTCGAATGGAAATCTTTATACTGGATACATCCTTTATAGTTGGCCGGATGCTGTCCATTACACAGTGCGGTAGTTTGCTTCCTGCAGTCTTGAGTGGAGTGATCACCAGCACATTTAACACACTTTGGTTTGTGATGGCAATATCCTCTTCAATGGCCGTATTCTTGACATCTTCGCACTGTCCTATCAGACACTGTTTAGAGAGTTGTTGAGTGAGAGCCATTTAAGAAGAGAGTTTGGGAAGGAGACTATTTACAACTGTAGTTAATTTGAGAAATAGTGGTGTTGTTTTGCATGACTTATGTGGGAGCAGTGGGAACAGTGAACACTCTTCGAGCTTAACTCAGTAACAGAAGGTCTCAATATCGAAAATGTTTTTATTGTTTGGTTTCGGCTCCAGGTCCACGACGAACAGTGGTCATGTCTGTTTTGTGATCGAGTGTTTCACTGGCGATACGTTCCTTAAAGAATGAATTATTTCCATTAATTCTTCTATAATGCCATTGAGTGGCACACTTTGGTGAAAGTTGCGAATGGCCACTCTGTATGGCTTGTCGTCTTGCAGTTCGAAGGTACGGTAATCAGCATTATATTCTTTATTGTATTTCATTATACTTCTGTATCTCTCTACTGTTTCCACTACAAGGTTAAATCGCGAGCTTTTGTGAAGGTTTCCCTACAAATATAGAATCCTCCATCGCAGAATGGATCCAACCAAAACAAAAGGAAAAATGGATAAACTCTAGCGGCGCTAGACATAGTAAACGAATGATGAAACAACCCTCACCGAGACTGGCAAAAACACTGCTACAATTGGAGAGGGTCAAACTCAGAGGAGTGGTAGGACTACTAACCGGTCACTGGTATCTGAGAAAACATCTACACAACATGGGTATATACAGCGATGACCCCATTTGCAGATTATATAATGAGGAGGAGGAACCAGCCACTCATATCATCTTCGAATGCGAAGCAACAGCTCAATGGAGGTTTAACCTAACGTACGGAAAAAACTTAGCGAATTGCAGCAGCAACAGCCAAAGACCTGATACTTCTAAGAAGAAGGATTGAGTCTATTGACTGAACTGAGGAACTAGGAAGGTACAATAAGCCAGAAGGCTGCAGTGCCTGTGGAATACAAACCCCGCTTCCTAGCATCCTTTCCACCATACCATACCATACCAAGGTACGGTAATCAGCATTATATTCTTTATTGTAATGAAGGTTTCCCTACAAGCCGTAAAAGGGCACCAGGGAAAATAGCATATTACTTAACATTATTTACATACAGGTGGTTGATTATGTGTGGCTACTTTTGTTGCAGGTGGTGTCTCCATTTTAATTTGGCAATGATAAAGGGCCAAACGGATTATTGGTTAATATTCCCTGGAGAGCAATAACTACCGAACATTGAGATGAGGTCCTTGAGTACTACCAGCTGATACTTTAAATGTCGATAGTCTGGCTGGTGTAACGGTTGATGGTATTGAGAAGTAGCTTCCTGAATATTTCTTTTTGCTTCTTCTTTTACTTCTTTTTTCTTGGAAAAAATTGTCCATTTCTGAAGTTCTTTTTGGTGCGTTTACCGAGGATGTCGATGACTAGTGTAGTGTCGGCTCCAATATCTACATTTTGGTTAATTTTTTGTTTTGTTTTTGTTCAAGAGAATCGTCCCTCAGTGCAATCGTGCAAAATGAAAAATAATAAATGATGAGTAACAAATAAGTATAGTTTTGCACAATATAAGGTGCTTAACAAAGGTCGATCGGCACGAAGAAACCCGAGGATGAACTCTGCTCGAAAACGCCGTAAGCTCTGGAACTTCATTCGTTTTTGAACTTTATTTTTTGATTTTTTTAGCAATAATAGGCACGTACAACTTTTCTGGGCGCTGAATATATTTCGAATACAATATTTTATTCATTGTTTACGTAGAACATTTTTAGTAAAATTGAGTTTTATTTTGTTATATAATTTTTTAGTTAGCTATAGCTTACATTTGTCTTTAAAAATATCCAACAAATAACAAAAAATAAAAATTATAACGATTGGAAGTACTTACTATAACAAAATAAAGTGACTACTTTTTTGCCTTCCAGTGTATATTTAATTTTAAATGATTTTTACTTTACCTTTAATTAATTTTCATACGGTGTGATATTTCTCCATCACCCTTTATACATTCAATATAATAAATACATTCACTCTCAATATACACAGAAGGAAAGACTAAACGAAATATCTACCAAGTGCACAATAAAACAGCATTGTTATCACCAAAGGTCTGAACTGGGGATCCAAAGACTCATCGAGTCTAAGCACAAATCTCATATCGGGTGCCATTCCTACTCGCTCTCTATAAGGAGCCCATCTATATTACGAATTTGTATAAAAGTAATTGGGCTCTAAACTATAAAAATAAAGGATTTTCTTACAGATTTTTAAATAAATGTAAAATGGGCTCTTGTCTAAAATATCATAAGAAAATTGATTGCAATTAAAATTAAAACTTATATAAAATAAAAACAAATAAATCGTTCTATTAATTAGAGAATTGTTTAAAATATAAAATAATTGGTCTACAAAATAATTCATTTTTATTTTTAAAAAATCTCGAATTAATATAAGCATCATTTATTTTTTATTTAATATTATATACCTTAAATGTAAATAATTTTCGCACGATCATATAAGAGCCCAATTACTTTTTTTACATGCTTATATTTTCTTCTTTAAAGAAAGGGTTAATTTCAAATTAAAAAGCGCTTTGACGGAAAAGGCTCAGGGTTGTTTTTTGGATGTCCAGTGTTCCAATAAAAAAATCCAAATTCAACGTTATTAAAACTGTTGTAAAGCAGCTACATTTCATGTTTCAGGTTATGTGAACAAGGTTTGGATTTTAGTTTATTATAAGTGAGAAAAAACTTCAAACATTTTACTTTCTATTTCGAATTCATAATTATTTACTAAGGCGAACTTTGCGTGTTTGAAAGTTTTGAAAAGTTCCGCTAAGTTTCCTGTGGATTTGTGAAGTATTTTTAAAGTTATTACACCTTTAGTGATTTTCGACAAAAAACCGATGGTGAAAATTCGAGAAAATATATTATTTTTGATTTTCCTAACCGTTTGTATTCATTTAGGGGTTTTTGGGGGGTGCAGAAGACGATTATGAAGTTGGTTTTTGCTAAACAAAATATTTTTACTTATTTTTGTCAGTCATGGTATCGTAGAAATGGAAATAAATAATTTGCGGTCTAGCGCCTTAACAACGGTTAAATTAAATAGCAAAAAATCCAATCCCATTTAATACAATACTTTATCTGATTTTATATTAAGTAGCGTAAAAATTACGTGATTAATTAATTAATCAATTACGTGCCATTTAATTTCAAGACTGTGGCATTAGTTATAAAATGAAAATTTTCTTATAGACCAAGGCACACACATTCCTTAGTATTATATTTCATACATTGAAATGAACATCTTAAAAAAATAAATAAATCAAAATAAATATGTGTTGGTAAAAAAAATTATGCACAAGATTTAAATTTTAAGGAAACATAAAAAAATACATGTAAATGACAACAACAATAATAACATCGGTTACAAAAGACATCCATCCGTTCCTAAGCATGCGTTTACGTGTTAAAAAAAAATATAACTATAAACAACCGTGCATTTTATATTAAGGTATAATATAATTTACTCACACTAGGCAAGCCGCAATGATTTGTGACTTTGATACTCTATTTTCACCTCCTCCCCCTGGACGGAATATGCCCATTAACAGACTGAAAGAAAAAAACTTTTTCAATCCCTTCCATCAAAAGTTGTAATGCAAATAAGATGATTAAACAAAAGCAAAGTAGTTTCTGAATATTAAAATACATATACAATTCCAATAAAATTTGTTGAAACCTGTTTTTTTTTTTTAGATATGTCGGACGTAAAATTGCGTTCGAGGCACTAAGACCATTAAGACCCGAGTCATCCCGACCAGAAGGAATAAAAGGCACCGGCGTTTGAAACTATAAAAACGAAATGTATTTGTCCATTTCCCATTTTATGGGTGCACAATTAGCTAAGAGGCCTTCTGAAGAACACGTCTCCAAGTTTACCCGAATGGCTTTCTTCTAAAACCGCACTCTTCATTCAATGTCAGTCTCACGAGCAAACACTGGGATGTAGCAAAGTGGAAGACGAAAGTAACCCTTCCCCTAAATGTACATCAGCCCGTTAATGGAGGGATTTAGTGGAGCCAGACCAATCTTCACTGATGGACTAATTTTGTTATCGATATATAAAAACATAATAGGCTTATTTTGATGAACACGGAGCAAAAGTTTCTTGCGTACCCACACGATGATCTATGACCTGACAAACTCTCCCAACAAGTTTCCTGCCTACTCGGTCTACAACGCTCTCCAATTCCTGCAGCCAATAAGATCTTTTGGTCAATACTGGACCAAATACACGAAAAACACGCGATTTAGACGAACTGGATGGAATTTCAGGCCCAAAATGCTGAAAAGACCGTTTGACTGAAGTTTTAACTGAACGCCTTGTTCTTCTTCCATTAGTTCTCATTGAGTCAGCGTTTCCCAGGATAACATTCTTGCTGCCTTACTTTATCCGAGAAGGAACAGAATAGAATTATTACATGTAGAGAATTTAGTGTAAAGAAGGCACGTCGACATTCCGCATGACCTATGTGCAGCTTTGGAACAGGTCGTTGATCACATATCTCAAAGTCATGAATATTTTTCACTTATATAGATATTTGTTATTACATGTTATTTGAATTGATGTATTGGATCTTCTTGAGGTCATTTTATTTGTTAGAATGTATTTATTAGCGCGAAAGGAAGGACCAGAGCCCCGACCCTCGAGGAGCATCGTCCCTCCGGGGCAGTATGAATGAAGTCTGGTTTGTGAGTGTAATGTATTAGCGTGAATGAAGGAGCTTCTTCCTCAATTACCCATTCGAGTATTCTGGGACATTGTGAACGTAATTTATTAGCGTGAATGGAGAGTTTTCTTTTTCAATTACACAGAAGAATATCGAGTACTTTGGGACATGTGAATTCAATTTATTAGCGTGAATGGAAAGACTTCTACCCCGATTATCCAACGAAATATCGAATAATCTAGAACAGTGTGGATGAAATCTGGTGTGTGAATGTTATTTATTTGCGCGAATGGACCCCCTTCTTCCTCAATTATCCAGAGGAATATCGAGAATACTGGGGCACTGTGAATGTAATTTATTAGCGTGAATGGAAGAGCTTTTTCCTCATTTACCGACAGGAAGATCGAATACTCTGGAGTAGTGTGCATGTTATTTATTAGCGCGAATGGTTCACCTTCTTCCTTCCCAAATTACCAAGAGGAATGAGGAGTACTTTTGGGCTGTCCGAATGGTGGTGGAATGTTATGTGTTGTGTTGGAACTGGTGCTTGAATGTTAATTATTTGCGAGAAAGGAGGGATTTCTTACCCAATTAGCCAGAGGAATATCGAGAACTCTGGAGCAATATGAATAGTAATTACACCACCATGAAATATACTACCTTAACATTCAATGCCTTATAGTCATAAATGTTAATCTTCTTATGGGTCAATACATTTTTAAAGTTCAAAGGAACGTTTTCAATGACACCTGGAGTGAAGAGTCCTGTTGGTAATTAATTTAAATCAGATCAAAACCTGTTTAAAAGTCACAACGCGAATCGACGGTCAATAGATTTGACAAAATTCTTATCATTTGTGTCAAGAAAGTGAAAAATGGTGGGTTTAATTTGAAAATAAAACGGAAAAACCACAAAAACCGCACTGATCTTTTTTTTCTGTACCCGGTTTAAATTTGTTTAAAATGTCTCAAGCAAAATTGGAAGAAAAATGCTTTACATAATGACTATTTTTGTATTGTGATGTAAGGTAATTTTTGTGACCTGACGTTGGCCATTGTGTAAGAGATTGATGGCCCATTTTTTTTAATATGGGGATTCTATCATGTGTGATAATCGTTAAGAGATTTTTATTTTCTTTTACTATTTAAAAAGATTTAGGAGCTAATTTTACAGCATAGATATAAGAAATACCCCAAGGGTATTGTGTACTGTCCAAGTATGTTATTTCTATTTGGTCATTTGTATTCTTTTTAACAAACGTCGCTCGATCGCTAATATTATGAAAACAAACACGGGTGATATAACGGATTAGGAATGTACCAGAGAAAATAAATAACAGGGTTCGGCGTTCTTTTCCTCTATTGAGACCGTACAACAGATAATCTTACTAGGATAAGCAAAACCGTAAGATCGAGCAGCTCCGGACCGAAATAGTCAACAGATTTCTCCTGAGGTCAGTAAAAAAGAGTGGATTTAGAATTTTGTATTAGTAGTTTGGATGGATGAGAAAAAGCGAAACGGTGCGACTGTTGTGTCAAAGCGGTGTTATGAAATGTGTACTCACACAATTGAGTGAGGTCGAAGCACGTGCGAAGCCCACGCCGGACTCGGGTCGGGACGACTACTCAGACGGAAATTACTCGGAGGTATGCAGCCGTGCGTGGATGCCGGCCAAGTTTCGCGGACGACAAAAGCAACGGACGTAGGATTACGCACGTAAGTATTATTAGACGTACACGTCACATTGACTCACCGGCGTATTTATTGCGGGCTGAAAAACCGTCACTTTAAACTAAAAAGTCGAGGGCCGACGTCAAATGACATCGTTTCTCCGATCCCTCAAATTGAGCTGCGCCTCTGGTTATTCTACCTAAAGATTTCAAAATGAACCGGCAAGTATCACAGATGACACAAGGGTTAGAGTCGAGGAAAGATAAAAAACGCACGAAATAATAAAGGTGCGTTCGATGTCGCAATGACTAGTCAGTCATACATACTTCCTCATCATCCTGTTCAGCCTATTCTCCGTTATTCCATTAATATTTCCGTCATAAGTGTCACGGATGTGCAAAAAAACATTTTTTTGACTTATTATTATTTTTTTCAAACAGGAACTAGGACGCCTGAACAAGTTTTAATCATCGGTCAGGCGTTTCTGTGCGTATTTTTGCGTCAAATTAACTCTATTTAACTTCAAATTAACCCTATTTTAATTTCAAATGAATCCTTTCTTTAAAGTGATAAGAAACCCAAGATATTGTGTAAAATGTGTATGTAAATTAAAATTCCTGTTTATTGCAATTTCTTTTAAATATAGATTAATTGGGGTTTTAGAAACTCTTTATAAAAATTAATTGCAATAAAAATTAAAAATTATATAAAATAAATATAAAAATAAAGCATTCTTCTTGTCATTTGAGAATTTAAAAGAATATATGGATGGATAATATATCTTAAATATATTTTTGTAAATATTTATATTTTAAGAAAATCTCGAATGCCATTTATTTGTTTGTAAATTAAATTTATATAACTTTTAATTTGAATTGTGATTATTGTCTTATGGCTTTTTAAGGGCCCGATTATTTTGTATTTAAAGAAATATCGCAAACATAGATAGGCAGAAATTTGATTAAGATATATCATACCATCTCGTAAGTTTTTAATGCTAAAGAGTTCATTTCTTGTTAAAAAAGGTGTTTTAGAAATTAAAAAAGGGTCAATTTTTTTTAGGATGGCAGCAGCAGAGGTCATATCAACCCTCGGGGTGCCGGTGTTTTTGAAAAAAAAACCATTTGTAAATATGTAGGGTTCGAATGCAGGGCCGCTGGATTTGAACCCGGGACCTTTACCTTACAGTGATGAGCACCCTGTCAACGCCTAAACCGTTGCGCGCCCCAATTTGTAATTGTAAGATTAATTTGAAGTTGAAAAAAAAAATCAATTTGAAGTTTAAGAAAGTTAATTTAAAATTAAAAAAGACCGGTTGGAAGTTAAAAAGGGTTAATTTGAAATTAAAAAAAAGTTTAAAGGTTATCTCAAATTAATAGAAGAATCATTTAATTTTATATCATGTTATCTCAAATTACCGGAAGAATTATTTATTTTTATATTTAGTTTCATATAATTTTTAATTTTATTTGAAATTAATTTTACGAGGCCTTTTATCAGACCTATTATTTTTAATTACAAAATCCCAAATATTTAGCAATTTTACTTTACATGCTTATATTTTATATCATCGTCTAAGTTTGTTAAATCCTGAAAAAAAGGGTTAATTTAAAATTAAAATGGATTAATTTGAAATTGAAAGAATTAACTTGAAATTAAAAAAAGGCTAATTTGTGTATTAGAAAATTAAAAAGGGTGAATAGAAATTAAACATAGCTTAATTTGAAGTTAAAAAAGGGTAATTTTAAATCAAAAAGGGTTAATTAGAAATTAAAAAGGTTAATCCGAAATTAAAAAGTTATTTGATATTAAAAAGGGCTAACTTCATATGCTAGCCATGGATGGAGTGTCAACTTACGAGTATCCTTCCGGTTTTCTCAAAAACTACTCAGCTCTACTAGTTTTTTAAGGAGAAAAATTTGAAACGTGTATTTTAAAGCCTTTATCCGCGAGGCCCAATGGTCAGGAACGACGTCAATGACAGTTATTACTTTACTTACTAGTAAGTTCAATAAACCGACAATCCTCGATTTATCATGGTATTCAAAGAAAAGTACAAACAATATTTTCATGGAACTGTTTTTCAAAGGATGAAATTGGAGAAAAGTGTAAGCTGAAAATTCTTTGAAGTAAAACAATAAATAATAATTTAAAACTATTTCGGTTGCTTTGCTTGTTTAAAAAAATCCGTTTGTCGTTAAAAGACTGGAGGCCGGTGACGAGAGGTGTTGGGATTTATTAATAAACACTTTCCTCCTTGGCAGGATTAGTCCCCCTCGCAAAAACTCGTGTCGGGGACCTACGCTGAGCTATCCGCGAGACATTACATCTAGAAAAGACAAACCTTATAATGAAATATTAATAAATTTGAAACATTATTATCAGCCAAAGAGATTAATTTAAAACCCACACGTCATCCAACTTCCTACAGAACCATCAGTTCCTATTTTAGGGCCCATCAGACAATGGATTAACAATAAGTCCTCCGTTCAATACGAATGTAATCCGGGACGGAGGCATATTCATCGAAAGACCATCGCGGAAACTGCTGGCACAACTACTAAATCTAGGACGTGTTAAGACTAGAATTGGAGTTGGACTGCTGACTGAACACTGTAGACTCCGAAGTCATATAGAGAGAAACGGAATCAACCCTGTGAAGGTTTTGCCAGGAAGAAGAAATGAGAGCAGAACATCTTCTGTGGGTGAGAAGGCTGCTGGCTGAGATACTCCTGAGAAAGGAAAAGCCCTGGCTTGAATAGAACCCTTGATAAAGCTTTAGGATTTGGTAAAAAGCTTCACTATCAAAAATTCCCAAATGGTATTCCCTACCGTCAGTTTGGTTTTGGCAGATGTTAATCAACAGTCCCTTGAGTGGGGGAAGTGGTTCAGGTCTTTTCGGTCGCATTTGACACGATTCAAAGGCATCCTTCTATCTTCTAATCCTTCCTATTTTCTCTGACCGGTATTTCCGAGACATTTTAATTCCTCTAATTTAATTTCCTCAAGGGAACATTCTGGGCCCCACAATTGACCAGAGTATAAGGCATGCTGTATCATCCTCAAAACACCAACGTTGCAAACGATTCAGGGATCCTCTTAAGCAACTTCTTTCCGTTTCCACTCCAACCGTCAACACCTCACACTACTGGAAGCCCTTATCCTTTACCACAAAAAATCTTCAGTTTAGGGTAGTCCCACCTCCCACCTGCGGGCCAGGAATCTAGTCAAGACGCTTTTCATCAACCATCCAACATCACCGTTGTGGTCCTTATTTCTACCTCAATTGAGTTCAAGCAGTATTGTTCAGGGGCCTTTATGTGACCCAGGCTTTTGATAGCGTTTGACACCCAGGCAAGGCCGGCTTAGCTCAGGGTCATTCTTCTCCACTTACTGACTTTTATTCGTATACGCAGGGTAGCGTTCTTAGCCCCAACTTTACCAGGAGTTGCTGACATCATATACCATCCACAAAACACCTTGACCATTGAAGGCTATAAAGCGTCCCTCTCAACCAAGTGCTGTCCTTTTCACTTTAAACCTTCAGCAACACCTCACACAAAAAAGATCTCCAGTTTACTTCCATCATATCCTATTCCAAACTACAGACATTGTCCCCAACCCACGACTGGTCGCCGACAGTCTGACTCATAAAATCTCAAGGAGTTATCGACGAGACGGTACCTTTATGTTAGACCTCCCATGAACAGTGGCTTTATAACACATTAGTGAAGATGGATATGTAGTAGCGGACTGGAAGTGTATGGATCAGCCGCATTCAAACCGTCCGTCCATAAGTAAGAACATTCTTCCTTCTAACATACTAACTCCTTCGCATCCTCAATGACCGGTCTGATTTAGGGACGGCGTCTCCCCCAGACTACCTTATATTTAGTGTGTTCCTCAGGGGCGCGTCCTGAGCCCGACACTTTACCAGGAGTATACAGCTGTATCTCATCCTGTGACCCCTTGTAAAGACTATATGGAGTAGTAGAGAAGTGGCGTATCTAGCCGATAGTCGTGGGTCGAATCCCGCTCGTGACACTGATTTTTTTATCTCAACTAAAATCCTTAATTAATTGAAAGATTTTAATTGGTCAAGCGGACCACGAAAACTAGTGAATGATTCTAAACTAAATTCGATTTTGATAATACAGTGACCACTGGAAGAAATTAAATTTAATTAATGTTTTATTGATTTCTATCATGAGGCATAATATTATCGAATTTACATAAACATAAGCATCCATCTCCCACGAAAAGAAAAAAACCTACCACAAAAGTTTTTTGTATTAATAAAATGTAAATAGGTTGATTAAAAAAGAGGCTTGTTTGAAGCACCCCAGTGATTTGGAAAAGGTGGACCAATAACTATTTTTAAAAAAAATCCAGTGTCGTTTACATGCATAATGCATGAAGTTTAGAAAGTAAGGGAGAAAGAACGAACTTATAAAAAAGACTAGGGTAAACAGAAATTGTATAGAACTACTGGTTATTCCCTCAGATCCAAGAGAAAAACCATCCAATTATTTGGATTATGATCATGGTATTCACAGACATTCGGAAAAAGCTAATCTAAGTTTTTTCGTAATTGTTTTGTTTTAATTATTAAACAATATTAAAACGAGGATGGACTTTTCATTAATCCGAAGACAGGAAAGCCTGGAAGTATTCGACAAAGATGCCTCCGATCCAACTTTTTAATTGAGTTAAAAATCCCCAGGGTTGCAACAACTTCATCCACTCCCAGTCCCCTGCCCTTAATTAAATAGCACAATTAATCAAATAGGGAAAAGAATTTTTCAGGATTAATTTTGAAAAATCTTCCGTATCGAAGAAATCCGAGAGATGTTATCGAAATTTCAGTCCTATGTTACACCCAGAAAATAAAGGACTTTGTGTCTTTTAAAACTTTGCATTCATTATTTATAAACCCTAGTTATAAACAATAAGAGAATTTGATATTTTGTGAAACGCAAACCTCAATCGGCTAGTCCAAATAATAATTAACTCGAGTTATTAGGCGGCGACAGGACTCCAAATTCGAGGAGATTGGACAACCTGAGCCGTAGTGAAATCGGTTTTAATTAAAGCAGAAATCATGATACTCCCCAAGGGCTGCGGGAGATGAGGAATTCACTGACCGGATATAATGTCTGGAACCTCGCTAATGATGATTCGGACATGATTGCGTACACAGCGTGAGAGAAAATAGCCACGAGATGTAGGATCTGTTCATTAACAATATAAACTGTGATGCTTGGGCTACTTTAAAGAAAAATGAAAAATATTCAGAGATGTGTGGTGTTTAGTGTCCGTTAGATAATGATTATTTGTAGATCGTGAGATGCGGTCTGGTGTGACGTAGGTTTTAGAAAAATATTTTCTTTATCGTGCCAACGTTTCTTTATTGAGCCCTGAAGATTATTGAGATAAAGATCGAAACGTTGGCACGATAAAGAAAATGTTTTTCTAAAACCTCCATCACGCCAGACCCAATCTCACGATCTCCAAATAGTCAATATTCAGGGTTGTCAACTTATGTCAGCAATAGTTTTTTCTCAAAAAACGGCACAAAGAAAAAAAAAATCAAACAGAATTTTGTTACGCAAACTCTTATTAGAATTTTCCAGTTGGTAAAGGTTTACCAGAGATTTTATTGGGTCCTCGGATGTGTGACCTATTGGTCTGGAGGGTAACGAAAACGCGGAGGAGACGGGAAGGCCGAGACGTCCCAACCTCCTTCTACATATGATGGACCCCGGAGGATCTGAACCGTAAAAGATCCTCTTCTGATTAAGGATGGACCAAGCGAGGTTGACATACGGCTCACTTTTGGACATTGTGCTTAAGGAAAGCAACAAGGATTTGGGTCTCCTATTCGATTTTATTGTCTATAGTATGGGTATTCACGATCTTTGTGTTAACCCTGTTAACTCTGTTAGGTCGTGTTAGATCGAAAAAAATGATAACGTAGACTAATAAGAATCGGCTAGTTAACATTGCTCGATCTAACAGGCCAGGGCCAATGTTACATATTAGGTAGAAAATGTAGTCACTTTGCTATCCGTTAGGGCGTAGGTAACCAACATGGCAGCCATGAATTTAATAACAGCTGTTTTATTCTTAAATACGCGTTGATTATATCAGACCAATACATTCTTTTGTTAATTTCAGACCTGACCCTATACTCTCATTTAAAATAGATTCATCGCTTATCAAATAAAGTTGTAGGCTGTTAGAAGTTAAGATACAAGTTAGGTAGACGGCAGGAATTGAAGCATGTCATTTGTTAGTACTTTTTGAATGCATAGATAGCTTTTTGAATGAAAGAGTTGATTAATTTTCTTTTTTTATTAACTTTTGGCATCTTACGATTTAACAGAAAAGAAAACCAAAACAAACAACTAGCCTTCAAGGATTGTTATAGCTTTATTTTTAGTTCTACCAATCGCCACGCCCAGCATTTCGGAAAAATTAACGTTTAACATGCTGAAAAAATAAGGGGGCGATTACGATCTTACTAGACATTTCTCTATTCGAGTTAACACGAGTCTTACAGATAGCGTGAATACCCCTATTGTAGGCATGTTTCTGTTTCTGCTTTGCTCATCTTTTTCTGGAAGCATAGGCCTGTAATTTTCCTCAAACCCTGCTGATAAAGAGGAATACCTTCCTTTTGCAAAAGATTTATAAATCTCTTATCCTCAAACCTGTTGGTTTTGACAATTTTTCCAGAGCTGACTTTAGCACACCCTCCGATCCACGTAGTTGTTCCGGTTCTATGGGTGAATGAAAGCCACTTCAGGATAGGTTTGTGTTTTCCAAGGGTCATGAGGCAGTTTAGCCATCCCGAGACTGATTGGAGCCCGAGCCTATCTTCTTCAGGTGGCAGTTTTTTGTATTTAGCAGTGGCAACTGTAAAGGCTTGTAATTTTCTTAACATTCTGCTGAAAGAGCGGGATTGTTTTGTATTCCTTTGTCGAAAGTTTTATTATTCTCTTAGCATCATACTTGCACCTTTCGTCAATTTTTCCAGTTCCAAGTTGAACACACGCTCTCGGTGCGCCTAGTTATCGTTCCATTCCTATGGTTGAGAGGCCCCCTACTTTGACTAGTTATCTGTTGGTTCCCTGCAATGCCTTAATGTTCCGGAACTCATGTCTAGATAGGCTTTTTTCCTAGTGTCATTAGGCAATTTATGCATCCCGTGACTAGTTTGGAGCTAAAAGCATACGCGTAGTAACTGCCTGACTGGCCGGAAAGAAGGGGGCGTTCACGATCTCACTGGACGTTTCTTTTTCGAGTTAATACGAGTTAACATCTTAGAAACATCGTGAATACCCCTAGTGTTTAAAAAGAAATCGTATTGAACGTTTTATGATATGGCGATGAGTATTAGGATACGGCTTGGTGTTTGTTTTCCGCAGTCATTTTTGTAACGAAGGTTATGTCATCATTGAACGATTACATCGCATTCGAAGATAATATGGGTGACAGTTTTATTGGTTCATTGCCTTCAAATGTGGTCATCGTTTAATAAACCCATGTTGTTTTCTCAGATGCCAGGAACCGGTAACTCTATCATTTCCCTGAGTTTTTTCCAGTGCTTGACAGTCTTGACGAAGATTCTTTAATCATAGGTCGGGGTGCGGGACGGTCGAATTGACACCGATAGTTACAAGCTTAGTTCTGTGACAATTCCGGATAATTTAATCCTCAACTTTTATACGAAAAGAATGTCAATGTGGAAAATGAAGTCTGAAGAGCACGAAGCATGTTGAAGTTCAGTTGCACCTGTAACAAACCTGTACGCCAATCCATCTATGTTTTATATTTATCAACTGTGCTGATGTTCAGTCAGCTTTCTACCAGTATGATCGCTTAAACAAGAGGAAACAAAAGGCCCGTTTCCGGATGTTTTGTAATGACTGTGCCCTACAATGAACGGATGAAACGGATTTTCCCCTCAAAATGCGCTTCAAACGCCGGACGTAGAACGAACAGAGTTCTATTTCATCGTGTAATTTCACAAGCTGATACGGATGTAGCGAGTTAATTGCAGACGATTTAATTTACAAGACTTCCACTACTACTACTTTACCTTCATTTAAACGTTTCTATTGAAGTAATGTATGTTTTGATAAGCCAGGTTGAGAACAGTCATTGCCGGCATTCCATGATAATGTCGGAAGAAACTATTGATCTTGTACATTGTACGCTTCCTCTGATCAGGCCAAATTGGTCGATCGAACAGTATGTTATACAACTGGTTTTATTCTCCCGAGCCTCGACACTTCCATTTTAATGACAAGGAATCAATATCGATTGACGCTTGACATGGGGACAAGTTTTCGTTGTAAGCGCTTCCAGCTTCATAGAAAAAATCCACCTTTAAACCTCAGAAAGGACGTAAAGTCTGAAAGGTAATCAAATTATTAAACAGAAGGCAAATAGAAAAATAGATTTCCAAGAGGTGAAATCTATTCAAGAGACTTCAAGATAACACAAATAAATGGGTTGGTCACGCTGCTGGTTCTGGGATCGAATTCCAGCATACACTATGCTATGCAGGAAAAAAATATTGCCAAGTGGTTCTGGCCCATGGCGTCGACACCCAACGGCTAGCTAAGTCGTTAAGCACTCTTTTACGTATTATTTAAACCTATTTTTAAATAAATTGCAAGAATGGTGGATATATCGCAACAACCCAGCCCATAGAGGGTGAAATGATTTTTTTAATACGTTAAAGCCTTTCCTGGTACTACGGGTCATCGTAATATGCCTTGAAGAAAATAATAGTGAGCCCCGTATGGAGAACAGAAACCGTCGGCCGGCGAGAGGGCCAGACAAACTCTACTCAGCGGCTACCAACAGGCATTCTACCACACTTGCTTAAGCTATTTACATATTTAACAAAAAGTCGTACACAAATTTGTCCAGATTTTAGTGAAGACTTAACAATTTCACGATTTTTTTAACCTGTAACTATCATCAGACAAGATCGAGACTACCAGATATAGATGCATTCCTGTCCAATTAAAAGTGAAAACATTCCCTTTGGATGTGCTTGACTGTAATCCTTGGCAGCTGAGCTCTTTGCAATCCAACTCTGTGCACAATAAAGAAAAGAATGGAAGGTGCAGAGTTCTAAATACTTTTCGGCCAGTCAGGCATAAATTGCCTAATGACACTAGGAAAAAAGCCTATCTAGACGTGAGTTCCGGAACATTAAGGTATTGCAGGGAACCAACAGACAACTAGTCAAAGAAGGGGGCCTCTCAACCATAGGAATGGAACGATAACTAGGCGCACCGAGAGCGTGTGTTAAACTTGGACTGGAAAATTGACGAAAGGTGCAAGTATAATGCTAAGAGAATAATAAAACTTTCGACAAAGGAATACAAAATAATCCCGCTCTTTCAGCACAATGTTAGGAAAATTACGGGCTTTTACAATTGCACTGCTAAATACAAAACACTGCCACCTGAAGAAGATAGACTCGGGCTCCAATCAGTCTCGGGATGGCTAAACTGCCTCATGACCCTTGGAAAACACAAGCCTATCCTGAAGTGGCTTTCACTCACCTATAGAACCGGAACAACTACGTGGGTCGGAGGGTGTGCTAATGTCAGCTCTGGAAAAATTGTCAAAACCAACAGATTTGAGGATAAGAGATTTATAAATTTTTTGCAAAAGGAAAGTATTCCTCTATATCAGCAGGTTTTGAGGAAAATTACAGGCCTATGCTTTCAGGAAAAGATGGACAAAGCAGAAACAGAAACATGCCGACAATAGGGGTATTCACGATGTTTGTAAGACTCGTGTTAACTCGGATAGAGAAATGTCCAGTAAGATCGTAAACGCCCCCTTATTTTTTTAGCATGTTAAACTTTAATTTTCCCGAAATGCTGGGCGTGGCGATTGGTAGAACCAAAAATAAAGCTATAACAGTCCTTGAAGGCTAGTTGTTTGTTTTTGTTTTCTTTTCTGTTAAATTGTAAGATGCCAAAAGTTAATACAAAAGGAAAATTAATCAACGCTTTCATTCAAAAATCTATATATGCATACGAAAAGTACTAACAAATGACATGCTTCAATTCCTGCCGTCTACCTAACTTGTATCATAACGACTTATGGCCTACAACTTTATACGATAGGAGATGTATCTATTATGAATGAGAGTGTAGGGACAGGTCAGAAATTAACAAAAGAAATGTATTGGTCTCATTTAATTAATCCGTATTTGAGAATAAAAATACGAGTAAACAAAAAACATCTGTTAAATTCATGGCTGCCAGGTTGGTTACCTACGCCCTAACGGATAGCAATGTGACTACATTTTCGACCTAACATCTAACATTCGCTCTGGTCTGTTAGACCGACCAATGTTAACTGGCCGATTCTTACAATTCTAAGTCATCATTTTTCTCGATCTAATACAACCTAACAGAGTTAACAGGGTTAGCACAAAGATCGTGAATACCCCTACTGCCAGAGCAATTTGAAACATCGGCCATATATATCGCAAAATAAGGCACTAGCTCGAATACGATATAACCTCCTCGGTATGGCAATTGTCACACCATGAGCGACCGAGAGGGATGCGCAGTTGCAATGTGATCGTATCGTAGGGGCTGCATAGTAAAAAGAACCACTTTTATTTCTATTACTTGAACCACTATGACTAATGAACTATTTGATGATTTTTCCACAAGGTAAGGCCAAAAAAACCATATTCGCTGAGTTGACCAAACAGCAAGAATAGGCGGACTAGGATGAAGAAGAATACATATTTCAAGTGTAGTTGAAGTATAGTAGGTCAAAAAATGTTAACACACATCCGAACGTTCTTGCCAATATGTAAATATGGGTTTCAGTCTTTGTTTTGCGTGTATTTTAAGGTTAACCATCAGTCGATTCGACTTGTTACCTGGCATAACAAAATAATATACAACTTTCTAAGAAATGAGATAAAATACATAAAAAGTTTAAAAAACGACGCTCCAAGTAAAGTAGGCCAAAAATTGTTTTGATTGAAATAAGCAAGTCAGGTTAGTTTTATGAACCCTTTCAAAGCAACCAAATTCAAATTTTCGTGGTAAACTTAAAATAGAAATTTTTTGGCTAGATGAATTTAGTTCTCCAATGTTCTTTGTTCCCAACACTTAAAAAAAATCATAACTCCAGTAAGTTTTATCCAAATTCAACGTTAATACAACGTAAGAAAGGTAAATATTCCCTCTTTCCAGGTGTATAAACTGGTTTTTTCAACTTTTGAGTTTGATGTCAAAATGATTGAGAAAAATAGTTAAAATAAACTAAAATTCTTCAAACTTTTTATTTTTTATCTACGACTTTAATTTATTTACGGAGGTCGATCTTGTCCCTTAACATGTAGCTTATGGTGTTCTACAACCTTGTCCTGTAGATCGGTCGAGTCGTTTCAAAGTTATCTCATTTTATTTGATTTTTGAAAAAATCGAACCCATTCCAATTCCAAATGGAACGCAAAAATTTTAGAAAAATATAATTTTTTTTATTTTACCTTGACTTGTTACCTAGCATAAAAAAATAACATGACAGGATTGCATTAAAAGAGATTATGTATATAAAAAGTTACAAACACCAAAAGACGATAGATTTGATTCTTCTGATATTTTCCAATTCGTCTGAGGTTTGAATGGTGTTTTCTCCATGAAGTTAGAAGACCGAATTAAAGGTTCATCATCCAATAGAACGGAGGGAAATCTCATTCGGAAAAATTGCGTACATAATTTTTCCGTTTCGACTTAGAAATCGATAAGACTCAATAATTCTATTAAACTTTCTATTAAATGAGATAAAATACATAAAAAGTTTAAAAAACGACGCTCAAAGTAAAGTAGGCCAAAAAAAGTTTTTATTGAAATAAACAAGTCAGGTTAGTTTTATGAACCCTTTAAAGCTACCAAATACAAATTTTCGTGGTAAACTTAAAATAGAAATTTTTTGGCTAGATGAATTTAGTTCTCCAATGTCCTTTGTTCCAAACACTTAAAAAATCACTCCAGTAAGTTTACAACGTAAGAAAGGTAAATATTCCCTCTTTCCGGCTGTATCAACTGGTTTTTTAAACTATTGAGTTTGATGTCAAAATAATTGAGAAAAATAATGTTAAAATAAACTAAAACTCTTCAAAGGTTTCATTTTTTTTATCTACGACTTTAATTTATTTACGGAGGTCTATCTTGTTCCTTAACATGTAGCTTATGGGGTTCTATAACCTTGTAAAGTTTCCTGTAGATCAGTCGAGTCGTTTCAATGTTATCATTTTACTTGATTTTTGAAAAAAATCGAAGCCATTCCAATTCCAAATGGAACGCAAAAATTTTAGAAATTTTTTATTTTTTTATTTTACCAAAAATTTGTATTCACGGGTTTTTTGAGGTGCAGAAAACCAATATCTTTTGGTAAAAATATTTAATTTATTTTGCTAACATAGACAGAGAAACAATCTGCAGGCGAGAAATTCGAGCTATCTGTTGAAAACACATTACAAGATCATTTTGAATTTTACTTTCTTTTTATATATCTAATATTATTTTCTTATCCTATGCTAAGAAGAAAAAATCAAGTGAAATATGCATAAAAACCTTGAAATATTTGCACAACAAAGGCCAAAACCATATTCTCTTTGGCAAGAACACCCGGACCCAACATTTTTGGATCTATATCATGAAAAACATTTTCATTACAGTCGGTAATCACACGTCCGTGGCCTCGATCGTAACTATGCTATGTTCGAATTCTGGGCCGCTGTATTTGAACCCCGGACCTTAACCTTACAGAACATGTCAACACCTTAACCCTCGCGGCCACCGACGCCCTCTCCTTGTGGTAATACAAATTTTACGGCAAAGTTTAACGATTAAAAACATGATAAAAATTTTAATTTGGACTATGTTTACCATTAATAGATTATTTTGGAACAATTGAGGTCGATTAACTCTGAGAAGAAATAAACGAGGAGGGAATAAATTGTTAGAAACGAAACAAATCCTTACAAAGAGGAAAATTCATACCCCACTATGAACAAACATAGTAGCTAATTTTTTTTGTTTTCACTTCATGAGCTGTACATTGATAAGAACAAGTAGATTAGAGAGAAAACTGCATTTTATATGTGTGTTTTTCGGTTTTGAGAGAGAGAGAGAGAGAGAAAGAGAGAGCATGTGAGATTTACTAGAGTAGGCAAATTGTTCGTTATGTCCAACGGGGTCGAATTGGAGCGGAAGAATTTTACCAACACCGTCCCGGTACATTTTGGGGTAAAACAATCCAACTGAAAACGTTGGAACTTAATCCAAGTTTAAGTAACAGGGCGGAAAGAAATCTTGAAATGATTTTACAGTAATTTACGTACTTGACACGCAGTCAAAGGGTGGCTCGTCCTTCAGTGATTAGACGGGGCCCTATTATTCCATTACTCGAGGCATCGGGATCCGACAATTCTCTGTCAACTTTGAACGCTCCCTTTTGCCCTTATAAACGAGTCTTTGTTGTTTTCCATTTAATTTGTTTGCACTCTTAACACAATGGGGGTGGAATTAACACCTACAGTCTTGCCATTATCAAAACGAAATAATACCATCTGATCCAAAAGTAAAGCTATCGATGACAAATGCCTTCTTCGTTAGGTCCAAGCTAAAAACAACTACTTCAAATATCGAGGTATCAGTTCAGACAATAAAATCTGACACCCTCGTCTAAAACAAATCATATCCAAAAGGCAAATTGATAATGGCCACCAGAAGAACCTTGGGGACTAAAACCAAACCTCGCACATTGGATATACATACTGTAATCAGAATATGATATCCCATGGATCATTAATCTTGTGGGCGATAGCAACCCAAAAATTAGATAGAAAATTGGCAAATATATGCATTATAACAACACCATCTTAGAAACCCTACTAACCCTGCTTTTATTGGGAGCATACATACCAGAAGCTAGGGAAAGCCCACACAGACAGATTCTTAAAAAATAGTACAATTTGGAGTACAAAGTGAATGAAAAATTCAGGTGAAACACTTGCCTGGTATATGGTATCCAATTGGGCTCCAAACCAAAACATGTTCCTGGTATATTCTGAGTATACCCATAATCATGGAAATCAAACTCATTAACGAAATACACCTCGATCTTTCAAGCTGAAATACATCTAATAATGCTTGTGCCGTAGGAAATCTTAGAAAAGACAAAAAATCAAGCAGCCAAGCGACCCTAAAAGCATTAGTAATCCAATTAGACTTACAAAATAGTCAGTTAATACGCCCAAAACTCTCAAAACCTGGTCAATCATGACAGCCTAATAATATTATGGATTTAAGAGCAACAAGCGGACAATGTTTAGAGGAGGATCTGCAAGACCGACTACAGACCTAGAACCTGCGATTGGGATAAGAAGATGGGTCTAACAAGCAAAGGAAATTTGATCGAACGACAAAGGTGCCAGGCACAGCAAACCTATGTTTAAAGAATCTTCGTCAAGACTGTCAAGCACTGGAAAAAACTCAGGGAAATGATAGAGTTACCGGTTCCTGGCATCTGAGAAAACAACATGGGTTTATTAAACGATGACCACATTTGAAGG